>NC_034175.2:995692-1254888 GCF_002021735.2 Oncorhynchus kisutch | reverse complement strand
CCTCCTCCTCTCTCTCACTGCCTCCCGCCTCCTCCTCTCTCTCACTGCCTCCCGCCTCCTCCTCTCTCACTGCCTCCCGCCTCCTCTCTCTCACTGCCTCCCGCCTCCCTCTCACTGCCTCCCTCCTCCTCTCTCTCTCACTGCCTCCCTCCTCCTCTCTCTCTCACTGCCCCCCCTCCTCCTCTCTCACTGCCTCCCTCCTCTCTCTCTCACTGCCTCCCTCCTCCTCTCTCTCATGCCTCCCTCCTCCTCTCTCTCTCACTGCCTCCCTCCTCCTCTCTCTCACTGCCCTCCTCCTCCTTCTCTCTCACTGCCTCCTCCTTCCTCTCTCTCACTGCCTCCCCCTCCTCTCCTCTCTCTCTCACTGCCTCCCTCCTCCTCCTCTCTCTCACTGCCTCCCTCCTCCTCCTCTCTCTCACTGCCTCCCTCCTCCTCCTCTCTCTCTCTCACTGCCTCCCTCCTCCTCTCTCTCTCACTGCCTCCCTCCTCCTCTCTCTCACTGCCTCCCTCCTCTCTCTCACTGCACCTCCCTCCCTGCCTCCTCTCCTCTCACTCCTCATCCCGTCCCTCCTCTCTCTCACTGCCTCCCTCGCCTCCTCTCTCTCACTGCCTTCCCTCCTCCTCTCTCTCACTGCCTCCCTCCTCCTCTCTTCACTGCCTCCCTCCTCCTCTCTCTCACTGCCTCCCTCCTCCTCTCTCTCACTGCCTCCCTCCTCCTCTCTCTCACTGCCTCCCTCCTCCTCTCTCTCACTGCCTCCCTCCTCCTCCTCTCTCTCTCACTGCCTCCCTCCTCCTCTCTCTCTCACTGCCTCCCTCCTCCTCCTCTCTCTCATTGCCCCCTCTCTCACTGCCCCCTCTCTCACTGCCTCCCGCCTCCTCCTCTCTCTCACTGCCTCCTCCTCTCTCTCACTGCCTCCTCCTCTCTCTCACTGCCTCCTCCTCTCTCTCACTGCCTCCTCCCCTCTCTCACTGCCTCCCTCCTCCTCCTCTCTCTCACTGCCTCCTCCTCTCTCTCACTGCCTCCTCCTCTCTCTCACTGCCTCCCGCCTCCTCTCTCTCACCGCCTCCCGCCTCCTCTCTCTCACCGCCTCCCGCCTCCTCTCTCTCACCGCCTCCCGCCTCCTCTCTCTCACCGCCTCCCGCCCTCCTCTCTGTCACCGCCTCCCGCCTCCTCTCTGTCACCGCCTCCCGCCTCCTCTCTGTCACCGCCTCCTTCTCTCTCACCGCCTCCTTCTCTCTCACCGCCTCCTTCTCTCTCACCGCCTCCTTCTCTCTCACCGCCTCCTCTCTCACCGCCTCCTTCTCTCTCACCGCCTCCTTCTCTCTCACCGCCTCTTTCTCTCTCACCGCCTCTTTCTCTCTCACCGCCTCTTTCTCTCTCACCGCCTCTCTCTCTCTCACCGCCTCTTTCTCTCTCACCGCCTCTTTCTCTCTCACCGCCTCTTTCTCTCTCACCGCCTCTTTCTCTCTCACCGCCTCTTTCTCTCTCACTGCCTCCCGCTTTTTTTTCTCTGTCTCTCCCTGCCTCTCTCTAAGGGTGTATTGGCATGGGAAACATGTTCACATTGCTAAAACAAGTGGAATAGATAAACAAAAGTCAAATAAAACAATACAAAAATGAACAGTAAACATTACACTCACAAAAGTTCATTATGTGCAAATAGTTAAAGTACAAAAGGGAAAATAAATACATATGGGTTGTATTTACAATGGTGTTTGTTCTTCACTGGTTGCCCTTTTCTTGTGGTAACAGGTCACACATCTTGCTGCTGTGATGGTACACTGTGGTATTTAACCCAATAGATATGGGAGTTTATCAAAATTGGATTTGTTTTTCGAATTCCTTGTAGGTTTGTGTAATCTAAGGGAAATATGTCTCTCTAATATGGTCATGCATTTGGCAGGAGGTTAGGAAGTGCAGCTCAGTTTCCACCTCATTTTGTGGGCAGTGTGCACATGGCTCTGAAGAGAAGACAGGCTGTGTTTGCCTACAGCAACCTCTCTCAATAGCAAGGCTATGCCCACTGAGTCTGTACATAGTCAAAGCTGTGCTTAAGTTTGGGTCAGTCACAGTGGTGAGGTATTCTGCCACGGTGTACTCTCTCTTTAGAACCAAATAGCATTATAGTTTGCTCTGTTTTTTTGTTACATTTTTCCAATGTGTCAGGTAATTGTCTTTTTGTTTTCTCATGATTTGGTTGTGTCTAATTGTGTTGCTGTCCTGGGGTTCTGTGGGGTCTGTTTGTGAACAGAGCCTCAGGACCAGCTTGCTTACGGGACTCTTTTCCAGGTTCATCTCTCTATAGGTGATGGCTTTGTTATGGAAGGTTTGGGAATCGCTTCCTTTTAGGTGGTTGTAGAATTTAACGGCTCTTTTCTGGATCTTAATAATTAGTGGGTATCGGCCTAATTCTGCTCTGCATGCATTATTTGGTGTTTTACGTTGTACACGGAGGATATTTTTACAGACTTCTGCATGCAATCTCTCAATTTGGTATTTGTCCCATTTTGTGAATGTTTCGATTCAATGGATTCTATAACTGATTCAAGTATTTTTGCCAGATCCTAATTGGTATGTCGAATTGTATGTTCCTTTTGATGGCATAGAAAGCCCTTCTTGTTTCTCAGATCGTTCACAGCTTTGTGGAAGTTATCTGTGGCACTGATGTTTAGGCGGAGGTTTGTTTAGGCCGACTACAAACAAACAATCTATAACTGGGCTAATAGCGCACTAACTAAAATCAAATCCAATCTTATTGGTCACATACACATGTTTAGCAGATGTTATTGCAGGTGTAGCAAAATGCTTGTGTTCCTAGCTCCAATAGTGCAGTAGCATCTAACACTTCACAATACACACAAATCTCAAAGTA
Source organism: Oncorhynchus kisutch (assembly GCF_002021735.2). Classification (NCBI taxonomy): domain Eukaryota; kingdom Metazoa; phylum Chordata; class Actinopteri; order Salmoniformes; family Salmonidae; genus Oncorhynchus; species Oncorhynchus kisutch. Next base: position 1,252,015 of record NC_034175.2, on the reverse strand, counting down.
AAAGAATGGAACTAGCAAAGGATGTGAACTAAATGTGCACACGTGGTTACATGCAGCTCTCGCTTTGATCTCAAAACAAGCACATCTACTCACAACCGCTCATGCTGTAAACACAGTCCAGTTCAAATTAAATGCCACAGATCCATATATGGCAATGGTCTTTTTGCATATAGGCCTACTGCAGATCTGATTGGTTATGCTGCAGTCTGTGTAGATTACGGGCTGAGTCGTTCATGTCAATGCAATAGAATCCTACTCCATTGGCTTCTGCCTACAACCAAATTTTGTTTCAGTATGTTGCATTGAAAGTGGCAAATATTGCCTTGATTCGAACACAATTGCCACAGTAAAGGGAAACTGTGATAGTGTTAAGGAAAACTCTAGAACAGTGGCGACCAACCTTAACTTTTTTTCTTTGAAACATGAACCAATTAAAACAGTACTGTAGTAGTGAGGTTTGTTCAGTAAGCTACAGGCCCAAAACATTATCACCACATACTGGCTTTGCTTGAATTGCCCTGCCAATGCATTGTCATTTGGGACATTACATTTTTTAAATGTTTTATATTAAAACATTTGGGGCTATATGATCACACCGGTAACAGATCTGTTGGTGTGTTACTTGTGAGGCACAGCTGAGTGAGCATACATTTAAATAATTAGCTTTTAATTTTACTGGGCTGATGGTGCCTACATCTGATGGTCAGTCTCAGCAGAGGGAGAGAACAGCAGACTGAGGGTCAGTCTCAGCGGAGGGAGAGAACAGCAGACTGAGGGTCAGTCTCAGCGGAGGGAGAGAACAGCAGACTGAGGGTCAGTCTCAGCGGAGGGAGAGAGCAGCAGACTGAGGGTCAGTCTCAGCGGAGGGAGAGAGCAGCAGACTGAGGGTCAGTCTCAGCGGAGGGAGAGAACAGCAGACTGAGGGTCAGTCTCAGCGGAGGGAGAGAGCAGCAGACTGAGGGTCAGTCTCAGCGGAGGGAGAGAACAGCAGACTGAGGGTCAGTCTCAGCGGAGGGAGAGAGCAGCAGACTGAGGGTCAGTCTCAGCGGAGGGAGAGAGCAGCAGACTGAGGGTCAGTCTCAGCGGAGGGAGAGAGCAGCAGACTGAGGGTCAGTCTCAGCGGAGGGAGAGAACAGCAGACTGAGGGTCAGTCTCAGCGGAGGGAGAGAGCAGCAGACTGAGGGTCAGTCTCAGCGGAGGGAGAGAACAGCAGACTAAGGGTCAGTCTCAGCGGAGGGAGAGAGCAGCAGACTGAGGGTCAGTCTCAGCAGAGGGAGAGAGCAGCAGACTAAGGGTCAGTCTCAGCGGAGGGAGAGAGCAGCAGACTGAGGGTCAGTCTCAGCGGAGGGAGAGAGCAGCAGACTGAGGGTCAGTCTCAGCGGAGGGAGAGAGCAGCAGACTGAGGGTCAGTCTCAGCGGAGGGAGAGAGCAGCAGACTGAGGGTCAGTCTCAGCGGAGGGAGAGAGCAGCAGACTGAGGGTCAGTCTCAGCGGAGGGAGAGAGCAGCAGACTGAGGGTCAGTCTCAGCGGAGGGAGAGAGCAGCAGACTGAGGGTCAGTCTCAGCGGAGGGAGAGAGCAGCAGACTGAGGGTCAGTCTCAGCGGAGGGAGAGAGCAGCAGACTGAGGGTCAGTCTCAGCGGAGGGAGAGAGCAGCAGACTGAGGGTCAGTCTCAGCAGAGGGAGAGAGCAGCAGACTGAGGGTCAGTCTCAGTGGAGGGAGAGAGCAGCAGACTGAGGGTCAGTCTCAGCGGAGGGAGAGAGCAGCAGACTGAGGGTCAGTCTCAGCAGAGGGAGAGAACAGCAGACTGAGGGTCAGTCTCAGCGGAGGGAGAGAGCAGCAGACTGAGGGTCAGTCTCAGCGGAGGGAGAGAGCAGCAGACTGAGGGTCAGTGTCAGCGGAGGGAGAGAACAGCAGACTGAGGGTCCACCTCTCAACATCCCTCCACTCTCCCGTTCCTCCACTAAAACAGACCAAAAAGGGACACCTTCTTCCAGCTGTTGGCGAAACTCAAGCCGCACCACATTATTTCCACCTCATGCACAGATTCATGTTGTTACTCCTATGAACAGAGAAAGTGAAATATTCCATGATATTAAAAAAGACCCAAGCCACTAATAAAAACAAGCCTGTAGATACACTTTCCTACTCATTCATTACTGCTGCACTGCTTGTTGCAGAGCTGAGTGGAATAGGAAGAAAGGGGGAGAGGGTTAGGTAGAATATGATTTTGAATGGGAATAAATTGTGTGTCCCCACAAGGATAGTTAAACAAGACTGTGTGTGTGTGTGCACGCGCTCCGGACATGTTTAACTACAAGAATAGTAAACAAAAACAAAAATTTGACCAACGAAAAATACTATTTCTAGGGGGTTTAGATTAAGGTTAGAATTAGTGTTAGTATTGGGGTAAGGGGTTGTGGGTTAGGAGATGGTGTTGGGGTATGGTTAGGGGTTAAGGAAATTAGGATTTAGAATGGGAATCAATTGTGTCCCCACAAGGTTAGTTAAACAAGACTGTGTGTGTTAAAGAGAAGTTTGTATAGTGGGGCTTCGCGATGATGTCATAGTGTTTCCACTGTGGTGAGTGTACATTCCTGGGCAATGAGACACCGCTGCAGCCGTGCCTGTGTGTTTTCTCTAGCTCTGTGTATACTCTGCCTTCAGTACACCTGATCTGGTATTGATCTGAATGTCCAGTTTTGAAGGAGGTCTGGCATTGATCTGAATGTCCAGTTTTTAAAGAGGTCTGGGATTGATCTGAATGTCCAGTTTTTAAAGAGGTCTGGCATTGATCTGAATGTCCAGTTTTTAAAGAGGTCTGGCATTGATCTGAATGTCCAGTTTTTAAAGAGGTCTGGCATTGATCTGAATGTCCAGTTTTTAAAGAGGTCTGGCATTGATCTGAATGTCCAGTTTTTAAAGAGGTCTGGCATTGATCTGAATGTCCAGTTTTTAAAGAGGTCTGGCATTGATCTGAATGTCCAGTTTTGAAGGAGGTCTGTTATTGTGCCAATCCAAAAAGCCCCTCCTCATCCTCTTCCCCTCCTAAGAGTTCCCTCTTTTCTTCCATGGACATTGCACCCTTCCCACCTCTCTTCCCCCTTCTCCCCACTCCCCCTCTTCCACCCACTCCCCCTCTTCTCCCCACTCCCCCTCTTCCCCCCTACTCCCTCTCTTCCCCCCACTCCCTCTCTCTCCCCTTCTCTCCACCCCACTCCCTCTCTTCCCCTTCTCCCCCCACTCCCTCTCTTCCCCCTTCTCCCCCACTCCCTCTCTCCCCTTCTCCCCCACTCCCTCTCTTCCCCCTCCTCCCCACTCCCTCTCTTCCCCCTCTCCCCACTCCCTCTCTTCCCCCTCTCCCCACTCCCTCTTCCCCCCTCTCCCCACTTCTCCCCCCACTCCCTCTCTTCCCCCTTCTCCCCCCACTCCCTCTCTTCCCCCTTCTCCCCCCACTCCCTCTCTTCCCCTTCTCCCCCACTCCCTCTCTTCCCCCTTCTCCCCCCACTCCCTCTCTTCCCCTTCTCCCCCCACTCCCTCTCTTCCCCCTTCTCCCCACTCTCTCTTCCCCTCACTCCCCACTCTCTCTTCCCCTCACTCCCCACTCCCTCTCTTCCCCTCACTCCCCACTCCCTCTCTTCCCCCTTCTCCCCCCACTCCCTCTCTTCCCCCTTCTCCCCACTCCCTCTTCCCCTCACTCCCCACTCACTCTCTTCCCCCACTCCCCCTTCTCCCCACTCCCTCTCTTCCCCCCACTCCCTCTCTTCCCCCTTCTGCCTCTTCCCCCCACTCCCTCTCTTCCCCCTTCTCCCCACTCCCTCTCTTCCCCCTTCTCCCCACTCCCTCTCTTCCCCCCACTCCCTCTCCCTCTCTTCCCCCCACTCCCTCTCTTCCCCCTTCTCCCCACTCCCTCTCTTCCTCCTTCTCCCCCCCTTCCCCCACCTCCTCACTCCCTCTCGTCCCCTTTCTCTTTTCATTCTCTCTCCTCCTTCCACATGACAAGGTTTCTCGCGCCCCTGGGCTTCCAGGTTCAAAATATCATGATATAACACAGTGTGTGTGGATGAGGGCCACTGTATGCACCAGACCATAGCATGATTATCCTGCCCTCCTGGAGGACGGACACACACAGCTCAGTCAGCAAGATTTAAAGGAGTAGCAGCAGCAGAACCTCACTCAGAGAGGATGGCAGAGCAGGAGAAGAGCAGATAGTATTTATGAAGACGAACACAGACACACACATAGCAAAACAAGCACACTGATCAGACACACGGCAGACAAAGATACATGTTATAAGATCACATCTAATTTAATCTTATCTAATGTAATTGCTCCTGACTGATTGACAGATGAACAGAGGACACATGCTGCCTGTGTGTGTGTGTGTGTGTGTGTGTGTGTGTGTGTGTGTGTGTGTGTGTGTGTGTGTGTGTGTGTGTGCGGGTCTTTCATTAGAGAGATGTTTTAAAGGGGTGGACATATTTCAGTATTAATGTGTGTGAGGTCACTGTGCCAGGGACAGTGTCTAAGTACACACTCTCTCTCTGGGCCAGGGACAGTGTCTAAGTACACACTCTCTCTCTGGGCCAGGGACAGTGTCTAAGTACACACTCTCTCTCTGGGCCAGGGACAGCGTCTAAGTACACACTCTCTCTTTGGGCCAGGGACAGTGTCTAAGTACACACTCTCTCTCTGGGCCAGGGACAGTTTCTAAGTACACACTCTCTCTCTGGGCCAGGGACAGTGTCTAAGTACACACTCTCTCTCTGGGCCAGGGACAGTGTCTAAGTACACGCTCTCTCTCTGGGCCAGGGACAGTGTCTAAGTACACGCTCTCTCTCTGGGCCAGGGACAGTGTCTAAGTACACACTCTCTCTCTCACCTTGGGATCCAGAGTTAATGTGTATCAGGTCTTCATACACCATCAGAGTGGCAGCTCTCTCTGGTAGCAGCTCCAGACTGAGAGAGGAAAACACTGGAACACACACATTTCAGTCATTTTGACATTTCAGCAGACGCTTGGCGTTGCAAGCACCATGCTCTACCAACTGAGCCACATGGGACCCACCACAGTCACTCATTTATTCATCACAATAACCCCCCTGTGGCTCATTTAGACTCCCTGTCTAAATAAAAGAGACGCTGGTCTCAGCATTGACTCCCTGTCTCAGCATTGACTCCCAGTCTAAATAAAGAGACCTTGGTCTCAGCATTGACTCACTGTCTCAGCATTGAGTCACTTTCTCAGCATTGACTCCCTGTCAAAATAAAGAGACGCGGGTCTCAGCATTGACTCCGTCTAAATAAAGAGACGCTGGTCTCAGCATCGACTCCCTGTCTAAATAAAGAGACGCTGGTCTCAGCATCGACTTCCTGTCTAAATAAAGAGACGCTGGTCTCAGCATTGACTCCCTGTCTCAGCATTGACTCCCTGTCTAAATAAAGAGACGCTGGTCTCAGCATTGACTCCCTGTCTAAATAAAGAGACGCTGGTCTCAGCATTGACTCCATGTCTAAATAAAGAGACGCTGGTCTCAGCATTGACTCCCTGTCTCAGCATTGACTCCCTGTCTATATAAAGAGATGCTGGTTTCAGCATTGTCAAAGACTCCAGCCACCCTAGTCATAGACTCTCTCACCGGTGCCCCAGCACATTGACTCTGTACCGGTACCCCCTGTATATGGTCTCACTATTGTTATTGTACTGTTGTCTTTAACTACTTGTTACTTCTATTTCTTATTTGTATTTTTTTAACTGCATTGTTGGTTAGGGGCTTGTAAGTCAGCATTTCACTGTAAGTTCTACACTTGTTGTATTGGGAGCATGTGACTAATAAAATTTGATTTGGCTCCCTGTCTAAATAAAGAGACCTTGGTCTCCGCATTGACTACCTGTCTAAACAAAGACTGAATAAAAATCAGAGAGACAAAAGTTCTCCTCTTTCCTCTGTCTTCCTGTCACTCCTCCTTTCCTCTCTCTCCGTCACTCCTCCTTTCCTCTCTCTCCGTCACTCCTCCTTTCCTCTCTCTCCGTCACTCCTCCTTTGTTGTAATGGGGCACCCTCATTATCCTCACACACCACTTTCAGATTGTGTGTGTGAACACACACACAGTAGATTTTACTACTTTGACCTACCGGGCAGTCTGGTGGGTCTCCAGGGGGCGGAATTTGGCACGTAGCCCTGTCTGGTTGCTGTGACAACCAGCAGGGTTCCAAGGCGGTAGGGAAAACGCAGGTAGGCATTGCCGTCGGCAGCTGAGGTCTCTGTGGTTACAGGGGTGTGGTTGGCGAAGAGCTCGATGGTGGCTCCGCCCAGGGGCTGGTGGGTGCTGGCATCACTCAGGTGAACCTTCAGAGTCACCTCTACACAGAGAGAGTGTGAGAGTTACACACTCGGCTAAGTAAGCATCAGTGATGTAAAATAAGATAAGTTTTAAAAAATACTTGAAAGTACTACTTTTTTGGGGTAACTTTTACTTCACTACATTCCCAAAGAAAATAACGTACTTTTTACTCCACACATTTTGACTGACACCCCAAAGTACTCATTACATTTGGTATGCTCAGCAGGACATGAAAATGGTCCAATTCACACATGTATTAAGACCATCCTTTATCGTCATCCCTACTGCCTCTGATCTGGCAGACTCAATAAACAGGAATTCTTCATTTGTAAATTATGTCTGCGTGTTGTACTGTGCCCCTGGCTATAAATTTAAAACAGAAGAGAATTGTGCCGTCTGGTTCGCTTAATATAAGGAATTTATCATTTTACTTTTGATACTTAAGTGTATTTAAAACCAAATACTTTTACTCAAGTAGTATTTAGTGGGTGACTTTCACATTTACTTGAGTCTTTTTCTATGAAAATATCTGTACTTTTACTCAAGTATGACAATCGGGTACTTTCCCCACCACTGGTAAGCATGCACCACACAGACTCAGGCTCGTCACTCTAATTGTCTGTAATTAGATGGCCTTCAATCTCTAACCAGTCCCATTTCATCTGAAAATGAACCAACTTAGCCGAATGAAGCGTATCAATGTCCAGTCCAACAGAAAATGAATCCTAGAGCAGAGCCTATGATATAGCCTAGGCATATACAGTCGGAAGTTTACATACACCTTGCCAGATACATTTAAACTCGGTTTCACAAATCCTGACAGTTAATCATAGTAAAAATTCCCTGTCTTAGGTCAGTTAGGATCACCACTTAGTAGAGAGAATGATTCATTTCAGCTTTTATTTCTTTCATCACATTCCCAGTGGGTCAGAAGTTTACATACACTCATTTAGTATTTGGTAGCATTGCCTTTACATTTTTTAACTGTCAAATGTTTTTGGTTGCCTTCCACAAGCATCCCACAATAAGTTGGATGAATTTTGGCCCATTCCTCCAGAGCTGGTGTAACAGAGTCAGGTTTATAGGCCTCCTTGCTCACACACGCTTTTTCAGTTCTGCCCACAAATTTTCTATGGGATTGAGGTCAGGGCTTTGTGATGGCCACTCGTTTTTTCAACCACTCCACAAATTTCTTGTTAACAAACTATAGTTTTGGCAAATTGGTTAGGACATCTACTTTGTGCATGACAAGTCATTTTTCCAACAAATTGTTTACTGACAGATTATTCCACAATTCCAGTGGGTCAGAAGTTTACATACACTAAGTTGACTGTGCCTTTATACAGCTTGGAAAATTCTAGAAAATTATTTGATGGCTTTAGAAGCTTCTGATAGGCTAATTGACATCATTTGAGTCAAATCGAGGTGTACCTGTGGATGTATTTCAAGTCCTACCTTCAAACTCAGTGCTTCTTTGCTTGACATCATGGGAAAATCAAAAGAAATCAGCCAAGACCTCAGAAAAATAATTGTAGACCTCCACAAGTCTGGTTCATCCTTGGGAGCAATTTCCAAACGCCTGAAGGTACCAAGTTCATCTGTACAAACAATAGTACGCAAGTATAAACACCATGGGACCACGTAGCCGTCATACTGCTCAGGAAGGAAGGGAAGTTCTGTCTCCTAGAGATGAACATACTTTGGTGCTAAACGTGCAAATCAATCCCAGAACAACAGCAAAGGACCTTGTGAAGATGCTGGAGGAAACAGGTCCAAAAGTATCTATATCCACAGTAAAACAAGTTCTATATCGACATAACCTGAAAGGTCGCTCAGCAAGGAAGAAGCCACTGCTCCAAAACTACCATAAAAAAGCCAGACTATGGTTTGCAACTGCACATGGGGACAAAGATCGTACTTTTTGGAGAAATGTCCTCTGGTCAGATGAAACAAAAAATAGAACTGTTTGGCCATAATGAACATCGTTGTGTTTGGAGGAAAAATGAGGAGGCTTGCAAGCCGAGGAACATCATCCCAACCGTGAAGCACGAGGGGGGCAGCATCATGTTGTGGGGGTGCTTTGCTGCAGGAGGGACTGGTGCACTTCACAAAATAGATGGCAAAAATTATGTGGATATATTGAAGAAACATCTTAAGACATCAGTCAGGAAGTTAAAGCTTGGTCGCAAATGGATCTTCCAAATGGACAATGACCCCAAGCATACTTCCAAAGTTGTGGCAAAACAGCTTAAGGACAACAAAGTCAAGGTATTGGAGTGGCCATCACAAAGCCCTGACCTCAATCCTATAGAAAATGTGTGGGCAGAACTGAAAAAGTGTGTGCGAGCAAGGAGGCCTACAAACCTGACTCAGTTACACCAGCTCTGTCAGGAGGAAGGGGACAAATTTCACCCAACGTATTGTGGGAAGCTTGTGGAAGGCTACCCAAAACGTTTGACCCAAGTTAAACAATTTAAAGGCAATGCTACCAAATACTAATTGAGTGTATGTAAACTTCTGACGCACTGGGAATGTGATGAAAGAAATAAAAGCTGAAAGAAATAATTCTCTCTACTATTATTCTGACATTGCACATTCTTAAAATAAAGTGGTGATCCTAACTGACCTAAGTCAGGGAATTTTTACTAGGATTAAATGTCAGGAATTGTGAAAAACTGAGTTTAAATGTATTTGGCTAAGGTGTATGTAAACTTCCGACTTCAACTGTATATATACACAGTAGTCAGGATAAGCTTTCTGACTCAGTCACATTTGACATTGGCAGTTAACAGCCAATCACAGTGAGTGGCCAAAAGCATATTTCCTGGTTACCAGCCAATAGCAAGGCTCTGTCAAAACAATGGGACCTTTTGCTGTTTCTTGATGCCTGAGGAAGGAAATCTCTGAGCCCACATCTCCTTTATTACTGTCATACACTTTCCTGGAAACTGCTGAATAACATACTTCCATTAAACTATTAACTCCGTTGGATAGCAGAGCATTGTAAAGCTGGCCACACCCACCCACACACCCCCCCACACCCACCCCCACACACACACACACACACCTAGTTCATGCAGTGCCAGAGCTAAACTGGACAGAGCAACAACGCATTCTCTCAAGCGGAACACCCACACTGGCCAAGCTTATCTAGGCTAGACCTTTGTTAGGGGCCTATAAAATCTGTTGAATTTAAAAATATATATATTATAATAATTTCAACTTTATTTAACTAGGTAGGTCAGTTATTTAGAACTGCAACCTGGCCAAGATAAAGCAACGCAATACAACAAAAAACAACAGAGTTACACATAGGAGAAACAAACGTACAGTCAATAACAATAGAAAGTCTATATACAGTGTGTGCAAATGGAGTAAGGAGGTAAGGCAATAACACTGGAGTGATAGATGAGCAGATGATGATGTGCAAGTAGAGATACTGGTGTACAAAAGAGCAGAAAAGTAAATAAAAACAATATGGGGATGAGGTTGGTAGTTGGGTGATTGATTACGTTTATTTTTCCCCCCCAAATTCCGTTTGTTTTTCCAGGTTTCCGTCTTTTTCAGGTTCACTCTCAAAATTGCACTTTTTTAATTGAAAAAACAAATAAATCGGAGGTCTGGGAGTTTTTGGTGGAAATTAGGATTTTTTTGGTGGAGATAACCTTTCATTCCAGTGAGCACCTAAGGTTTTTTGTAGCCACATGTGATGGTAGAGTTTACAAAACAAATACACACTGGGTTGATGAAAATAATCCTTATATCATTCTGCCAGGGAAGCTAGGCTACTTTGTAGTTAACATTTCATTGAGACGTTTTTTGGGAAAGCATTTCCATCTACCAGAAGACTGTTTTCATTAGCATCATTGCCAACCGCTACACAAAGTGGTAGCTGCACGCACTGGACATACACAGACAGGGGTATTCTGGAATGGGACACAGATGGCGAAACCCCAAGTTTCACAAGAGAAATCCAAGTATTTACAACACTTTAGTTTCAGTGAGCGTGAGATAACCTTGGCAAGGTAACAGGTCAGGCCAGAACGCTAACCTTTATCACTGTGGCGAAAGGCACTGTGCATGAGTCAAACGGTGTGAGTGAGACAGAGACAGAGGACAACCAGAAAAAGAGAGCTAGACAGAGTATGCACACACATTTCAGCTTGTTTCATAAAGGATTTTGGCTAACAGCTTAACGGTGACTTGGTACCAACACTAAACAAATGTCTGGTCTGGCAGGTTATGTAAACAACAGTAATGTGTGCTAATGGCTAACAAGGATACTTTAGCCATACTTCATCACTGAAATAAGTAGCAGCTCAGTCTTGTACAGTCACCTACAGCAAGAGGAACAATTCATTTCATCAACTCAAGACACACACCTTCCTCATCTCTCTGCTATTACACTATCTACTTACTCCTGTGCCGTATACGTGCACACGCACACCCACGCAAGCACACCCTCACAAACCCTGTCTCACACACACCCCCTCTCACAAACCCTGTCCATACCCCCCCTCTCACAAACCCTGTCCATACCCCCCCTCTCACAAACCCTGTCTCACACACCCCCCTCTCACAAACCCTGTCTCACACACCCCCCTCTCACAAACCCTGTCTCACACACCCCCCCTCTCACAAACCCTGTCTCACACACCCCCCTTCTCACAAACCCTGTCCATACCCCCCTCTCACAAACCCTGTCTCACACCCCCCTCCCCCTCTCACAAACCCTGTCCATACCCCCCCTCTCACAAACCCTGTCTCACACCCCCCTCCCCCTCTCACAAACTCTGTCCCCCTCTCACAAACCCTGTCTCACTCCCCCCCCTCTCACAAACCCTGTCTCACACCCCCCCCCTCTCACAAACCCTGTCCACACCCCCCTCCCCCTCTCACAAACTCTGTCCCCCTCTCACAAACCCTGTCTCACACCCCCCTCCCCCTCTCACAAACTCTGTCCCCCTCTCACAAACCCTGTCTCACTCCCCCCCCCTCTCACAAACCCTGTCTCACACCCCCCCCCTCTCACAAACCCTGTCTCACACCCCCCTCCCCCTCTCACAAACTCTGTCCCCCTCTCACAAACCCTGTCTCACTCCCCCCCCCTCTCACAAACCCTGTCTCACACCCCCCCCCCTCTCACAAACCCTGTCCACACCCCCCGTCCCCCTCTCACAAACCCTGCCTCATACCCCCCCTCCCCCTCTCACAAACCCTGCCTCATACCCCCCCTCCCCCTCTCACAAACCCTGCCTCATACCCCCCCTCCCCCTCTCACAAACCCTGCCTCATACCCCCCCTCCCCCTCTCACAAACCCTGTCTCATACCCCCCCTCCCCCTCTCACAAACCCTGTCCATACCCCCCCCTCCCCCTCTCACAAACCCTGTCTCACACCCCCCTCCCCCTCTCACAAACCCTGTCCATACCCCCCCTCTCACAAACCCTGTCTCACACCCCCCTCCCCCTCTCACAAACTCTGTCCCCCTCTCACCCCTCCCCCCCTCTCACAAACCCTGTCTCACACCCCCCTCCCCCTCTCACAAACTCTGTCCCCCCCCCCCCCTCCCCCTCTCACAAACCCTGTCCACACCCCCCCTCACAAACCCTGTCCACACCCCCCCTCACAAACCCTGTCTCACACCGCCCCGTCCCCCTCTCACAAACCCTGTCTCACACACCCCCGTCCCCCTCTCACAAACCCTGCCTCATACCCCCCCCTCCCCCTCTCACAAACCCTGTCCACACCCCCCCTCACAAACCCTGTCCACCCCCCCTCACCCTCTCACAAACCCTGTCCATACCCCCCCCCTCTCACAAACCCTGTCTCATACCCCCCCCCATCCCCCTCTCACAAACCCAGTCTCACTCCCCCCTCCCCCTCTCACAAACCCAGTCTCACTCCCCCCTCCCCCTCTCACAAACCCTGTCCATACCCCCCCCTCTCACAAACCCTGTCTCATACCCCCCCATCCCCCTCTCACAAACCCTGTCCACACCCCCCTCTCACAAACCCTGTCCACACCCCCCTCTCACAAACCCTGTCCACACCCCCCTCTCACAAACCCTGTCTCATACTCCCCCATCCCCCTCTCACAAACCCTGTCCACACCCCCCACCCCCCTCACAAACCCTGTCTCACTCCCCCCTCCCCCTCTCAAACCCTGTCTCACCCCCCTCACAAACCCTGTCCACACCCCCCCAACCCCCTCACAAACCCTGTCCACCCCCCCTCTAACAAACCCTGCCTCATACCCCCCCTCCCCCTCTCACAAACCCTGCCTCATACCCCCCCTCCCCCTCTCACAAACCCTGCCTCATACCCCCCCCTCCCCCTCTCACAAACCCTGCCTCATACCCCCCCCTCCCCCTCTCACAAACCCTGCCTCATACCCCCCCCTCCCCCTCTCACAAACCCTGCCTCATACCCCCCCTCCCCCTCTCACAAACCCTGCCTCATACCCCCCCTCCCCCTCTCACAAACCCTGCCTCATACCCCCCCTCCCCCTCTCACAAACCCTGCCTCATACCCCCCCCTCCCCCTCTCACAAACCCTGCCTCATACCCCCCCCTCCCCCTCTCACAAACCCTGCCTCATACCCACCCTCCCCCTCTCACAAACCCTGCCTCATAACCCCCCCTTCCCCCTCTCACAAACCCTGCCTCATACCCCCCCCTCCCCCTCTCACAAACACTGTCTCATACCCCCCCTCCCCCTCTCACAAACCCTGTCTCATACCCCCCTCCCCCTCTCACAAACCCTGTCTCATACCCCCCTCCCCCTCTCACAAACCCTGTCTCATACCCCCCCTCCCCCTCTCACAAACCCTGTCTCATACCCCCCCCTCCCCCTCTCACAAACCCTGTCTCACCCCCCCCTCCCCCTCACACACACACACACTCCCCCTCTCACACACACACACACCCCTCTCTCACACACACACACACACACACACACACCCCTCTCTCACACACACACACACACACAGTCTCATCTACATGTCCTCTTGTGGCAGACACTTGTGTCTGTGATAAGGGGAATGGTGTCTGATCATTGGCCCTTAATTAAGGCTGAAAGGGTGTGCCCCTCCCCCCTACCGTACATAAACATCCTTTACCCTTACATAGACACACCCACACTTACCCCGTCCCCCAACCATGCTCTCCCTCCACTCCCAACTCCCCAGGCTGGATTATTATTCAGGTAACAGACACACAGAGGGTCAGACAGATACAGACTACAGGAGACGGACCACTACAGATTATCTATCTAGGTCGCCCGAAAATATCACTTACCTAACTAGTTGCAACAAACATTTTAAGTTTCACTGTAGTGGGTCTGGGAGAGGGAGGTATTTAAATGGTGCATCACTTCCTGTCCCAGTGTTCCGTCCTTCTTTAGGGGTACCAGCTGTGCTCACTCTGAAGAGCTCCCCTGGGAGACTGGGGCGCGCGCGCACACACACCTCCCCATTCTGATCCAATAAATCTCTGGTGACATCCTTAAACAGGCTACAGCCCTCTGAAAAAGTGCATTGCAAAAACACACACACGCATGTAGGAAGAGAAATGCTGTGTTTCAGCAGCCCTGTTAAACCAGTCGTTCTCTCAGTAACTGGCTCTTGGTCGGTCTGTCGGTCTGTGTGCCATATGGAGGATAAAGGCATCAAAGAGAGTTTTTCCTGACCTGATGCTGAGATCTACCACCAATTAGCCCAAGCAACAGCAGCCAGAGCAGCAGGACGTGTGTGAGACAGACAGTATGGGTGTGAGAGGTAGAGCCAGTGTGTATCATTGTGTTTGTGTGAGTGTGTGTAGAGGTTATTGATCCTCCCTGCTGTGAGGTAGAGGGAGTTGGACATCATCACTGAGCCATAATAATGGCAGGAGGACTGTAAGCATCCTCTGTCTGTGGCTACTAGCGGCTCTGATGGATGGCTACTGCTATCAAAGGTCAACTGGTTGTGCTTATGGTATCCATGGTTAGTGGTTATTAAACTGTCAGATCTGGTCCTAGATACTGTTAACTCCTGGTGTGTGTACCGGTTCAACCCCTGCTGGTGATCTTTCTCTTCCCGCTCAACGCAAACACACAAAACTGTAATAGGATAGGGATAATCCACCACAACATCTAACATAACCTACCAAGTTCTCTCTTTAAAATATCCTGATCAATATTCCAGGACAGTAAATGAGTAGGCAGAGATTATAGTATAGATTATCGCTTTCCTGGTTTTGTGTGTATAAAGACGTGGGGATAGACATGATAGACTACTTTATTTTCGAAGAGGTCTTGTTTGTGAATGAGCGGTGCTGGTGTTGTTCTGTCTCTCTGGGGCGTGGAGACCCAATCTGGGTTAGGGTGGAGAAACTCAGACATAGTATTTTATTCTGCAGTTCGTCCACTGACTTAAAGGTATATTTGAAGCGTTTCATTCCAAAACACTATTTATCAATTTTCAGAAATGTTGGTAAATGTATTTTGTTTAAAGAACTTCTGAAAGAGATTGGTGTGTTTTTCACCCATCTAATCATGACTTGTTAAATGACAGACATGTTTGTCTGAAACTTATCACTAGATTGTTTGTCTCTAGAAAATGAAACGATCACATTTTGTTTTAAAATGATATATCCACCTCACTCACTGAGAAAAAAGTACCACTGCAACACCTTGCAGTACTACTTTTTTAAAAACCTGCATATTTAGTTAATATTGCCTGCTAACATAAATTTCATTTAACTAGGGAAATTGTGTCACTTCTCTTGCGTTCCGTGCAAGCAGTCAGGGTATATGCAGCAGTTTGGTCCGCCTGGCTCGTTGCTAACTGTGAAGAAGACCATTTATTCCTAACAAAGACCGTAATTCATTTTCCAGAATTGTACATAATTATGACATAACATTAAAGGTTGTACAATGTAACAGCAATATTTAGACTTACGTATTTTATCTAACGGATGGGATACCTAACAGTTTCTTATTTCACTGAAAGAATAAACTTTTGGTTTTCAAAATGATAGTTTCCGGATTCGACCATATTAAATGACCAAAGGCTCGTATTTCTGTGTTATTATGTTATAATTAAGTCTGATTTGATATTTGATAGATCAGTCTGACTGAGCAGTGGTAGCAGCAGCAGGCTCGTAAGCATTCATTCAAACAGCACTTTAGTGCGTTTGCCAGCAGCTCTTCGCTGTGCTTCAAGCATTGAGCCGTTTATGATTCAAGCCTATCAACTCTCGAGATTAGACTGGTGTAACCGATGTGAAATGGCTAGCTACTCAGCGGGGTGCACGCTAATAGCGTTTCAATCGGTGACGTCACTCGCTCTGAGACCTTGAAGTAGTTGTTCCCCTTGCAGAGTTTGTGCAAGGAGGAGCAGGAGGAGCACTGCCAGAGCCCTGCAAAATGACCTCCAGCAGGCCACAAATGTGCATGTGTCTGCTCAAACGGTCAGAAACAGACTCCATGAGGGTGGTATGAGGGCCCAACGTCCACAGGTGGGGGTTGTGCTTACAGCCCAAAACCGTGCAGGACGTTTGGCATTTGCCAGAGAACACCAAGATTGGCAAATTCGCCACTGGCGCCCTGTGCTCTTCACAGATGAAAGCAGGTTCACACTGAGCACGTGTGACAGAAGTGACAGAGTCTGGAGACGCCGTGGAGAACGTTCTGCTGCCTGTAACATCCTCCAGCATGACCTGTTTGGCGGTGGGTCAGTCATGGTGTGGGGTGGCATTTCTTTGGGGGGCCGCACAGCCCTCCATGTGCTCGCCAGAGGTAGCCCGACTGCCATTAGGTACTGAGATGAGATCCTCAAACCCCTTGTGAGACCATATGCTGGTGAGGTTGTCCCTGGGTTCCTCCTAATGCAAGTCAATGCTAGACCTCATGTGGCTGGAGTGTGTCAGCAGTTCCTGCAAGAGGAAGGCATTGATCTTATGGACTGTCCCGCCCGTTCCCCAGACCTGAATCCAATTGAACACATCTGGGACATTATGTCTCGCTCCATCCACCAACGCCACATTGCACCACAGACTGTCCAGGAGTTGGCGGATGCTTTAGTCCAGGTCTGGGAGGAGATCCCTCAGGAGACCATCCGCCACCTCATCAGGAGCATGCCCAGGTGTTGTAGGGAGGTCATACGTGGAGGCCACAAACACTACTGAGCCTCATTTTGACTTGTTTTAAGGACATTACATCAAAGTTGGATCAGCCTGTAGTGTGGTTTTCCACTTTAATTTTGAGTGTGACTCCAAATCCAGACCTCCATGGGTTGATCAATTTGATTTCCATTGATAATTTGTGTGATTTTGTTGTCAGCACATTCAACTATGTAAAGAAAAAAGTATTTAATAAGAATATTTCATTCATTCAGTTCTAGGATGTGTTATTTTAGTGTTCCCTTTATTTTTTTGAGCAGTGTATTTAATCACCTACCAACCAGTAAGAATACTGGCTCTCACAGTCCTTTAATAAGCCCTCCTGTTCTCCACTCATTACCATTATTAACTACACCGGTTTGAACTCATTACCTGTATAAAAGACACCTGTCCACACACTCAATAAAACATACTCCAACCCCTCCACAATGGCCAAGACCAGAGAGCTGTGTAAGGACATCAGGAATAAAATTGTTGACCTGCAAAAGGCTGGGATGGGCTACAGGACAGTAGGCAAGCAGCTTGGTGAGAAGGCAACAACTGTTGGTGCAATTTTTTGAAAATGGAAGAAGTTCAAGATGACGGTCAATCACCCTCTGTCTGGGGCTCCATGCAAGATCTCACCTCGTGGGGCATCAATGATCATGAGGAAGGTGAGGTATCAGCCCAGAACTACACGGCAGGACCTGGTCAATGACAAGAGAGCTGGGACCACAGTCTCAAAGAACACCATTAGTAACACACTACACCGTCATGGATTAAAATCCTGCAGCGCACGCAAGGTCCCCCTGCTCAAGTCAGCGCATGTCCAGGCCCGTCTGAAGTTTGCCAATGACCATCTGGATGATCCAGAGGAGAAATGGAAGTAGGTCATGTGGTCTGATGAGACAAAAATATAGCTTTTTGGTCTAAACTCCACTCGCCGTGTTTGGAGGAAGAAAAAGGATGAGTACAACCTCAAGAACACCATCCCAACTGTGAAGCATGGAGGTGGAATCATTCTTTGGGGATGCTTTTCTGCAAAGGGGACAGGACGACTGCACCGTATTGAGGGGAGGATGGATGGGGCCATGTATCATGAGATCTTGGCCAACAACCTCCTTCCCTCAGTAAGAGCATTGAAGAAGGGTCGTGGCTGGGTCTTCCAGCATGACAACGACCCGAAACACACAGACAGGGCAACTAAGGAGTGGCTCCGTAAGAAGCATCTCAAGGTCCTGGAGTGGCCTAGCCAGTCTCCAGACCTGAACCCAATAGAAAATCTTTGGAGGAAGCTGAAAGTCCGTATTGCCCAGCGACAGCCCCAAAACCTGAAGGATCTGGAGAAGGTCTGTATGGAGGTGTGGGCCAAAATCCCTGCTGCGGTGTGTGCAAACCTGGTCAAGAACTACAGGAAACATATGATTTCTTTAAATGCAAACAAAGGTTTCTGTACCAAATATTAAGTTCTGCTTTTCTGATGTATCAAATACTTATGTCATGCAATAAAATGCAAATTAATTACTTAAAAATCATACAATGTGATTTTCTGGATTTTTGTTTTGGATTCCGTCTCTCACAGTTGAAGTGTACCTATGATTAAAAATTACAGACCTCTACATGCTTTGTAAGTAGGAAAACCTGCAAATTTGTCAGTGTATCAAATACTTGTTCTCCCCACTGTATATATTTACACAAAAAATATGGGGGATTGAAAAATTATGCAGACAATTACATTGATGGACACAACAATCTTTCCAATATTAAGCTGATCCACCCCTTAATTTTTTTTTATTTATTAAAAAACAATGAAATGTACAGAATTTCCAAATAATAGCTACTGTTACGATGATAGCTAGGCTATATTATCTATTTTGTGACAGAAAAAAAAACATTTAAAAAATGTAATTTGAAGGTATAGAACAGACACGGTACTTTATTCAGTGTTTTGCCTAGTGCTTTCTTCAACAAAAAGCACATTCAGTCCCTCTTAATCCATTAATTAGGTCATTGATTTCGTTCTGACAGAAACACATATGTATTACAAAATTATAGATCTGGTGGTAAACTGTTGCATCAATCCCTCAACCAATACAGGTGTTGTGCTAGTGCATGTGTTTATAAAGCACTTTTATAGTAGTCTCTGTGCACAAGCCCCGAGGATAAGCAGAGTGCTGCATTGCAGTGTGTCACATGCATAGGCACACACACAAACAAACACACTCTTCAACATGATTTGGTCTTCCTGGTACCCTGGCTGCAGTGAGTCTGTTCCCAGCTCTAGTGTATTATGGGTTGCAGTAATGAGAGTTGGATCTATAATTATGTGTCTGTCTGCATCCATGTTGCCAACTATGTGTGAGGAGAGAAGAGACAAAGCCCTCAGTATCAACAAGAGCCCCAGGGAGGGTCTGAAGGTTAAACAGAGAGAGAGAGAGAGAGAGACAGAGAGAGAGGAGAGAGAAAAACAGAGGGGTGGGGGGGTCAATCAAAATACTGAGTTGAGATGCTCAGAAGGCAACAATCATTTTCTCTAAGGAACTTAATAGGCACCTACGTCATGTGTTGACATCACGTGATAGTTGGGGACACTTAATATTTAGTTACAGACAGACAAGGACACACAAAATAGTCTAATAAATGACTGTTTGGTTAGAGACTCACACAACTACGCGCAGACACTCAGTCACAGCAATATGATTAACAAACAAAATTAGAATGAAAACTGAAGCAGCAAAACAGAGCCGCACAGTTCTCCAAGCAAAGTAGTGTGTGTGTGAGAATAAGTGAGTGAGTACATGAGAGAAACAGATACGGCTAGTCTTGGAAGCACTCTTCTCTTTAAAAAAGCAACGCTTTGGAGTGGCTGAATGAAATACATCTGCAGCAAATTCTAACTACGCTTTACAGTGTGTTGCCATTTCACTCATGTCTGTAACAACGAATAAAACCACATAATGATACAAATAGGTTCGCTGGGCCCAGCCTAAACCATTTCCAGCACTGCCCCCAATTCAGCTCCATCTCAGCAGGAGGCTGTGAAGGAAGAGGCAGTGAAGCAAAAGCCACCTGTCATATACTGCCTTTCACTCATTTATGAGAGATGGTGGTGTGTGAGATTCCTCCTCCCACTCACATCTGCAGCATCTAGCTTATAATCATGTCTGGAGGAATATCCTGCATACGTGGTCAAATTCATACACAAAATGCATGAACGTTATCTCTCTCGTGGAATACTGCTGGTCTGAAAACAATCCATTACACAATGATACATTGCATCAAAAAAACAAGGACAAGTAAAACATGTTTTAACTAAGGCTTGCACCAAAATTATCCATTACAATTGAGAGGCTGCAGAATAACTGAGCATCAACTAACGTTAGCTAACTAGCTAATGTTAGCTAGCCTCTTGCCAACAACATGCAATATCAGTTAGATCTAGCTATCTAGCTAGGTAAGATGGTGAGGTGTTTTTGTTTCAGTTGAGGACACGTTGTGAGACACAAAAGCACTTCAAACCATTCAAATAATATAATATCTTGGCTAAATGAAACATGAACAACCACAGAGAGACAACGTATGTATACAGTTTTGTGGCTGGAAAGGACAGCCAAATGAACGTTATATAACTAGCCAATTGAAAGGCTAACTAACGTAGCTAGATAACTATCTGATGTTAGCACATAAGCCACCAACGCCAAGTTATCGCTAGCTATACAAGTAGCTATCTAGCAAGACGAACATATTGGGCATAACATCTCACAAGTACTTTGAATAAAGTGAACCATTTGTATCAGCTACCTACCTTTTAGAGCGTTGTCATCTTGCAGGGTTTTGGTTACCGCTTTCCACACATTGCATCCCAAAAGACAGAGCACAATCGCTGCGGTCCTGCTCAAAACCCCGACCCTCATCATTGCAGATGTCACACACAAAAAATAGTTCAAATAAATATAAAATATTGGCAGGCTACATCAATGTATTGTAAAACACACACATGTACATCGGGCAAGACTCCATATTTTGTAGCATTAGCGTTCCCTCTATTTTCCCCTTCAGTATGTCCTGTTCAGTTCTGCATCCCACCCCTCCTGCTGCTCAGTCGGTTCTTTTTTTTCTTAAAAAAGAAAGAAAGTCACTGAAGCCAGGGCGGCCCCACGTTAACTATTCCGACACCAGACGCTGCCCCAACAGGCGCCTAGCAGAATCATTTGTGGGGTTTGACCGCCATCTCCAGGCGACTCACTGAAGTGGTTGTCTGACCACCGCAAGTTAACACGTGTTGAAGAGTTGACTGCTTTATGATGATAGTCTGTATTTGTTTTTAATTAACCATAATAACTCGCCCAAACATTTTTGATCTGAAACAATACTGATGAAATACGCCATTTAACCAGATATGTAATTCCTACTTGCTACTAAAAACTATACTGTCCACTAGCACTGAGCAATTACTGCTTTTTGAAGTCGGTTCGGTTTAAGTTCGATTATTAATACATCACGTTTCTCGATTACGATTTAGATTATTATTTTAAACATTAAATGAATTATGCATTATATGGGTTGAATGTTGTAATAACACAGAATAAAACCATGAATACAAGTCCCATGATGGTAGTGACTGCCCATTAATGCTTATTAGCCATCATTTATTGACATTACTTTAATAAAATATTTAAGTTGTTATGTATATAACATTTGTTTCATTTGATGACTATTATCTCATTCCAAGTCATCATCTCATCACTTATAAAGCTGCTGCCTATGCTGATCTGGCTTGATTTAACTTAGCTCTAAGGAAACTGCACATCATGTGCATTGAGCTCAGGAAAAAAAACAGAACAAACTGGAATTAAAATAATGTAATGTACTTGACATCAAATAGTTTAAAAAAAACGAAAAATAACAGACATTTCGGTTAATCACTCAACACTAGTTTCCACGGTGTGTAAAATTGCCTTTTTCTTCAGACAATGACATTAACTACATTAAAAACATGAGTAATACGGTACCAGTCAAAGTTTGGACACACCTACTCATTCAAGGGTTTTTCTTTATTTTTACTCATTTCTACAATGTAGAATAATAGTGAAGACAACTATGAAATAACACATATGGAATCATGTAGTAACCAAAAAAGTCTTAAACAAAACAAAATATATGTTATATTTGAGATACTTAAAAGTAGCCACCCTTTAATTTGATGACAGCTTTGCACACTCTTGGCATTCTCTCAATTAGCTTCACCTGGAAGGCTTTTACAACAGTCTTGAATGGGTTCCCACATATGCTGAGCACTTGTTGTCTGCCTTTCCTTCACTCTGTAGTACAACTCATCCCAAACCATCTCAGTTGGACTGAGGGTGGGGAATTGAAGAGTCCAGGTCATCTGATGCAGCACTCCATCACCCTCCTTATTGGTCCATGATTCACAGTGGGAACCACACATTTCACCAGATGTTGTCGGAAGAGGGTATTTCTGTCAAGAGGAGTGAAACAAGGTTGAGGGTAGCTGAAGGGTGGGACGTAAAAGAAATACAAATATATGACTAATGTCAAATATACTGTTTCCGTAATATGTTTAAAGTATGTATAAGCTAGAAATGTATAAGCTGGAAATCACTTTAGGATATTTGAAAATGTAATCATCTCCAGAATATCACTGTTTCTAAACAAGCCATAGAACACTGGTTGCAATTTCAGTTTAATCTACCAGAAAAGAATGAAGAAATCTGCCTATTTCAACAAATATTATGCCTAAAGTCAAATATACTAATTGGTTTAAAAAAAAAAACATTATTAGGGATTCTTATTTAATTTTTTACAAATTGTATAACAATTGTTGAATGATATCACAAAGACCACTTGTGAAGTTATGTCTCACGTGCAGCTAACAAAAAGTAAACAGGATGGTTTTCAGAGATTGGTGGGAGGGGTTGAGGTTAGCTGAAGTGTGGGACTAAAAATGTAAAAAAAATATATGACTAATGTCAAATATACTGTGTCCGTAATATGTTTATAGTATGTATAAGATAGAAGTAGAAGCCTAAGTATTGTTGTCCTCTTTTTTTACTCTCTGATGGGTGTTTTCTTTATAGCGTTCCTATTCTTTCTATACAGTTGTATGGCTCCATAGCTCAGTGTTTAGAGCACTGTTCTTGTAAACCAGGGGTTGTGAGTTCAATTCTCACTGGGGCCTTGATTTTGACTCTACCCTCTCTGACATTAATTTGAAACTTTACACAGTGCTGCACAGGGTGGGAGCTCAATACAGCAGAACGTTCTAAATGTGACAACAAACTGAGAGTATCACCCTGCAAAAACAGTTCTCTGCTGTACTACTACTGTAAGCGACATTGCCAAACAACCTGAGGATACGATTCCACGTTTGCCGATTCTGTCCTGGGCCGCACATCATGATTAAAAAAGGGCATCTTGCCTATGCCGCTCTGTACCATCACGAATTCATATATCTTTATGTACATATTATTTTTCCCCTTACACTTGTGTGTATAAGACAGTCGTTTTGGAATTGTTAGTTAGATTACTTGTTGGTTATTACTGCATTGTCGGAACTAGAAGCACAAGCATTTCGCTACACTCGCATTAACATCTGCTAACCATGTGTATGTGACAAATCAAATTTGATTTGATTTGATTTGAGATTGGTGGGAGGGGTTGAGGTTAGCTGAAGGGTGGGACTAAAAATGTAAAAAAATATATGACTAATGTCAAATATACTGTGTCCGTAATATGTTTATAGTATGTATAAGATAGAAGTAGAAGCCTAAGTATTGTTGTCCATTAATTTACTCCAATTAGGGGAGGGGTGGTAGGGTTAAGGGAAACTAATACAATGGAATGTTTGTAAAAAAAAAAAAAGGCATGGGGGATTGGAAATGATGCAGACAATACCGTTGAAAAAACCCACACTCTATCTGCAATATTAAAGCTGATCTACCCCTAAAAAGAACAAATAAATGGTCATGAAGGAGAGGAGACATGGAAATGAGGAGAGGAGACTATTAAAGGAGAATTCTGAAGAATGTGGACCACTAGACCAGACCTGCCTCTGGGTCACATTGACCTGGGAGAGTTTGTCATTAAATGTATAACAAAGGATGACAAGGATTCTGTTTTTACTGTAGGAGCCAGACTGGGTAACCTGCATGTTTGGTTACTTAGGTGTGTCTCTTTTTTTACTCTCTGATGGGTGTGTTCTTTATAGCGTTCCTATTCTTTCGATAGAGTTGTATGGCTCCATAGCTCAGTGTTTAGAGCACTGGTTTTGTAAACCAGGGGTTGTGAGTTCAATTCTCACTGGGGCCTTGATTTTGACTCTACCCTCTCTGACATTAATTTGAAACTTTACACAGTGCTGCACAGGGTGGGAGCTCTATACAGCAGAAAGTTCTAAATTTGAAAACAGTGTGGTGTCAGGACATTGATTTGATTTGACATTGCCAAACAACCTGAGGATACGATTCCACGTTTGAAACTTCACACAGTTAATTTGAAACTTTACACAGTGCTGCACAGGGTGGGAGCTCTATACAGCAGAACGTTCTAAATGTGACAACAAACTGAGAGTATCACCCTGCAAAAACAATTCTCTGCTGTACTACTACTGTAAGCGACATTGCCAAACAACCTGAGGATACGATTCCACGTTTGCCGATTGCCGATTCTGTCCTGGGCCGCACATCATGATTAAAAAAGGGCTGAAACTAGAGACAGGAGTAGCAGAGGTCATGTAAACCAGCGATGCATGTTGAAAGAATAACAATGTTAACTAGACCTTTTCCTTATATTAACTGTAAGATAAAAGTTGTATTTAAATCCAAACTGGTTTTCCAGCAGATTAGTTACAATGACTCACCCCATGAACAAGAATAGACTTTTCCCCTTTATTGATATTGCAACCTCTCACTTTCGGATATTTGAAAATGTAATCATCTTCAGTTTATCACTGTTTCTAAACAAGCCATAGAACACTGGTTGCAATTTCAGTTTAATCTACCAGAAAATAATGAAGAAATCTGTCTATTTCAACAAATATTATGCCTAAAGTCAAATATACTAATTGGTAAAAAAAAAAAAAAACATTATTAGGGATTTTTAGTTTATTTTTTACAAATTGTATAACAATTGTTGAATGATATCACAAAAACCACTTGTGGAGTTGTGTCTCACGTGCAGCTAACAAAAAGTCAACGGGATGGTTTTCAGAGATAAAACATTTAAACGTGTTAACCCTCGCAAGGCTGCAGGCCCAGACGGCATCCCCAGCCGCGCCCTCAGAGCATGCGCAGACCAGCTGGCTGGTGTGTTTACGGACATATTCAATCAATCCCTATCCCAGTCTGCTGTTCCCACATGCTTCAAGAGGGCCACCATTGTTCCTGTTCCCGAGAAAGCTAAGGTAACTGAGCTAAACGACTACCGCCCCGTAGCACTCACTTCCGTCATCATGAAGTGCTTTGAGAGACTAGTCAAGGACCATATCACCTCCACCCTACCTGACACCCTAGACCCACTCCAATTTGCTTACCGCCCAAATAGGTCCACAGACGATGCAATCTCAACCACACTGCACACTGCCCTAACCCATCTGGACAAGAGGAATACCTATGTGAGAATGCTGTTCATCGACTACAGCTCGGCATTTAACACCATAGTACCCTCCAAGCTCGTCATCAAGCTCGAGACCCTGGGTCTCGACCCCGCCCTGTGCAACTGGGTACTGGACTTCCTGACGGGCCGCCCCCAGGTGGTGAGGGTAGGCAACAACATCTCCACCCCGCTGATCCTCAACACTGGGGCCCCACAAGGGTGCGTTCTGAGCCCTCTCCTGTACTCCCTGTTCACCCACGACTGCGTGGCCACGCACGCCTCCAACTCAATCATCAAGTTTGCGGACGACACAACAGTGGTAGGCTTGATTACCAACAACGACGAGACGGCCTACAGGGAGGAGGTGAGGGCCCTCGGAGAGTGGTGTCAGGAAAATAACCTCACACTCAACGTCAACAAAACTAAGGAGATGATTGTGGACTTCAGGAAACAGCAGAGGGAACACCCCCCTATCCACATCGATGGAACAGTAGTGGAGAGGGTAGCAAGTTTTAAGTTCCTCGGCATACACATCACAGACAAACTGAATTGGTCCACCCACACAGACAGCATCGTGAAGAAGGCGCAGCAGCGTCTCTTCAACCTCAGGAGGCTGAAGAAATTCGGCTTGTCACCAAAAGCACTTCAACTTCAACAAACTTCTACAGATGCACAATCGAGAGCATTCTGGCGGGCTGTATCACCGCCTGGTACGGCAACTGCTCCGCCCACAACCGTAAGGCTCTCCAGAGGGTAGTGAGGTCTGCACAATGCATCACCGGGGGCACTACCTGCCCTCCAGGACACCTACACCATCCGATGTTACAGGAAGGCCATAAAGATCATCAAGGACAACAACCACCCGAGCCACTGCCTGTTCACCCCGCTATCATCCAGAAGGCGAGGTCAGTACAGGTGCATCAAAGCTGGGACCGAGAGACTGAAAAACAGCTTCTATCTCAAGGCCATCAGACTATTAAACAGCCACCACTAACATTGAGTGGCTGCTGCCAACACACTGACTCAACTCCAGCCACTTTAATAATGGGAATTGATGGGAAATTATGTAAAATATATGACTAGCCACTTTAAACAATGCTACCTAATATAATGTTTACATACCCTACATTATTCATCTCATATGTATACGTATATACTGTACACTATATCATCTATTGCATCTTTATGTAATACATGTATCACTAGACATTTTAACTATGCCACTTTGTTTACATACTCATCTCATATGTATATACTGTACTCGATACCATCTACTGCATCTTGCCTATGCCGCTCTGTACCATCACGAATTCATATATCTTTATGTACATATTCTTTTTCCCCTTACACTTGTGTGTATAAGACAGTCGTTTTGGAATTGTTAGTTAGATTACTTGTTGGTTATTACTGCATTGTCGGAACTAGAAGCACAAGCATTTCGCTACACTCGCATTAACATCTGCTAACCATGTGTATGTGACAAATCAAATTTGATTTGATTTGATTTGAGATTGGTGGGAGGGGTTGAGGTTAGCTGAAGGGTGGGACTAAAAATGTAAAAAAATATATGACTAATGTCAAATATACTGTGTCCGTAATATGTTTATAGTATGTATAAGATAGAAGTAGAAGCCTAAGTATTGTTGTCCATTAATTTACTCCAATTAGGGGAGGGGTGGTAGGGTTAAGGGAAAATAATACAATGGAATATTTGTAAAAAAAAAAAAAGTATGGGGGATTGGAAATGATGCAGACAATTACGTTGAAAAAACCCACACTCTATCTGCAATATTAAAGCTGATCTACCCCTAAAAAGAACAAATAAATGGTCATGAAGGAGAGGAGACATGGAAATGAGGAGAGGAGACTATTAAAGGAGAATTCTGAAGAATGTGGACCACTAGACCAGACCTGCCTAAGGGTCACATTGACCTGTGAGAGTTTGTCATTAAATGTATAACAAAGGATGACAAGGATTCTGTTATTACTGTAGGAGCCAGACTGGGTAACCTGCATGTTTGGTTACTTAGGTGTGTCTCTTTTTTTACTCTCTGATGGGTGTGTTCTTTATAACGTTCCAATTCTTTCTATACAGTTGTATGGCTCCATAGCTCAGTGGTTAGGGCACTGGTCTTGTAAACCAGGGGTCGTGAGTTCAATTCTCACTGGGGCCTTGATTTTGACTCTACCCTCTCTGACATTAATTTGAAACTTTACACAGTGCTGCACAGGGTGGGAGCTCAATACAGCAGAAAGTTCTAAATTTGAAAACAAACTGAGAGTATCACCCTGCAAAAACAGTTCTCTGCTGTACTACTACTGTAAGCGACATTGCCAAACAACCTGAGGATACGATTCCACGTTTGAAACTTCACACAGTTCATTTGAAACTTTACACAGTGCTGCACAGGGTGGGAGCTCTATACAGCCTTGATTGGGGCCTTGATTTTGACTCTACCGTCTCTGACATTAATTTGAAACTTTACACAGTGCTGCACAGGGTGGGAGTTCCCATTTCTCTCTCTCTCTTTTCAGCAGAAAGATCTAAATGTGACAACAAACTGACAAATTCGCCTGCAAAAATAATTCTCTGCTGTACTACTACTGTAAAAGACGTTGCCAAAGAAACTGAGGATGCAATTCCATGTTTGCCGATTCTGTCCTGGGCTGCCCATCATGATTAAAAAAGGGCTGAAACTAGAGACAGGAGTAGCAGAGGTCATGTAAACCAGTGATGCATGTTGAAAGAATAACTAAATTAATTTGAACTTTTCCTTATATTAACTGTAACTCAGTAAAAACTTTTCAATTGTTGCTTGTTGCGTATATTTTTTTGTTCAGTATAGTAAATAATAGCTACTTCTGAGAAAGTATTAAAACTTCTTAAGCCTAGGGGGCAGTATTCTGAATTTCTGCCTGAACGACGTGCCCAAAGTATACTGCCTGTTACTCAGGCCCAGAAGCTAGGAAATGCAAATAATTGGTAGAATGTGATTGAAAACATTTTAGTGTTTCTAAACTGTTACAAAAAATGTCTGTGAGTATAACAGAATTGATATGGCAGGCGAAAACTTTTTTTTTTTAGGTAACAGGCCTTTCCAATGCAAGTCTATGGGTCTGCATATAAAAATTCCTCCCAGATTGAAGTACCTATGGATTCCACTAGATGTCAACCGTCTTTAAACAAGGGTTCAGGCTTGTTTGTTTAAAAACGAACAAGTAATAGTAGTTTTTCCCAAGGGAGCTCGTGAATGACAGCGCGCTATTCGTTATTTTCCTTTTTTTAGGTAACAGGCCTTTCCAATGCAAGTCTATGGGTCTGCATATAAAAATTCCTCCCAGATTGAAGTACCTATGGATTCCACTAGATGTCAACCGTCTTTAAACAAGGGTTCAGGCTTGTTTGTTTAAAAACGAACAAGTAATAGTAGTTTTTCCCAAGGGAGCTCGTGAATGACAGCGCGCTCTTCGTTATTTTCCTTTCCTATTGAACACCGTTCTTTCCGTCTGAAATCTGATCCTTTATTTACATATTAGGGTACCTGGGGATTGAATAGAACATTGTTTGACTTGTATGAACAATGTTTACAGGTAGCTTTTGGATTCCTTTGTATGCATGTTGGAGGAGTGGATTACTGAAATAAATGGTGTCAACCAAACTTACTTTTTGGAGATAAAGAAGAACTTTATCGAACAAAACAAACATTCATTGTATAGCTGGGACCATTGGGACGGCAAACAGAGGAAGATCTTCAAAGGTAAGTGATTTATTTAATCGCTATTTGCGATTTTGTGAAGCCTGTGCTGATTGAAAAAATATTGTCCTGTCCTCAGATAATCACATGGTATGCTTTTGCCGTAAAGCCTTTTTTAAAATCTGGCAACGCATTTGGATTAACAAGAAGTTAACTTTTTAGGGATAGGGGGCAGCATTTTCACTTTGGATGAATTGCGTGCCCATAGTGAACTGCCTCCTACTCTGTCCCAGATGCTAATATATGCATATTATTATTACCATTGGATAGAAAACACTCTGAAGTTTCTAAAACTGTTTGAATTATGTCTGTGAGTATAACAGAACTCATATGGCAGGCAAACGTCCAAACAGGAAGTGGAAATTCTGGGGCTGGTTGATTTTCAACTCATTGCCTATTCACATCCCAGTAAGATATGGATCTGTTCACACTTCCTACGCCTTCCACTAGATGTCAACAGTCAGTAGAACGTGGAATGAAGCCTCTAGTGTGATGTGGGACCGGATGGCAGCCATTTGAGTCAGTGGTCTGGCAGAATGCCAGTTCCTGGTCAGGAGCATTTCTCATGATATCGTCATGCGTTCCATTACTCTCTAGACAAAAACGAATGTTCCGGGTGGAACGTTATTGAATATTAATGATAATAACATCCTGAAGATTGATTCTCTACTTAGTTTGACCAACTTATTCGACCTGGAATATAACTTTTTGAAGTTTTCGTCCGAGTTCGCATGGACTGGTGCCAGTGTTTGAAGATGTGAACTAAATGTGCTAGCAAAAGTAGCTATTTGGACACTAGTAGTGGACATTATCGAACAAAACAACGATTTATTGCGGAACTAGGATTCCTGGCACTGCATTCTGATGAAAGATCATCAAAGATAAGAGAATATTTATGAAGTAATTTCGTATTTCTTTTGACCCCAACATGGGGGAGAAATGTTGTGTATCTCTGAGCGCCATCTCAGATTATTGCATGGTATGCTTTTTCCGTAAAGTTAAAAAATAATCTGACACAGCGGTTGCATTAACTTCATATTGCTGCAGGGGCAGTATTGAGTAGCTTGGATGAAAAGGTGCCCATTGTAAACGGCCAGCTCCTCGGTCTCAGTTGCTAATATATGCATATTATTAGTAGTATTTGATAGAAAACACTCTAAAGTTTCCAAAACTGTCAAAATATTGTCTGTGAGTATAACAGAACTGATATTGCAGGTGAAATCCTGAGGAAAATCAAAGCAGGAAGTGGCTTCTATTTTGAAAACTACATGTTCCATAGCCTCCTTTTGCTCCATTTAAAGGGATATGAACCAGATTCCTTTTCCTATCGCTTGCTCAAGGTGTCAACAGTCTTCAGACATAGTTTCAGGCATTTATTTAGAAAAATGAGCCAGAACGATAACATTGTGTCAAGTGGTCACATGAGTTTTGCTTGCGCAACAGAATTTGGACAGCCATTGTTTTCCCCTCTCCTACTGTGAAAGACATTTGCGGTTGATATATTATCGATTATATATTTTTAAAACAACCTGAGGATTGATTATAAAAAAAGTTTGACATGTTTCTGTGGACATAATGGAAACTATTTGGAATTTTCGTCTGTGTTGTCGTGACCGCTCTTTCCTGTGGATTTCTGAACATAACGCGACAAACAAACGGAGGTATTTTGGATATAAAATCATCTTTATGGAACAAACGGAACATTTGTTGTGTAACTGGGAGTCTCGTGTGTGAAAACATCCGAAGATCATCAAAGGTAAACGATTAATTTGATTGCTTTTCTGATATTCGTGACCGAGCTACTGGATGGTCGCCAAGCGTATGTAGTACATTGGGTGTCAAGTTCGTGAAAATTTGGCATCAAGTTTGAATGAAAGATTTATAGATACTATTGGGGGTATAGTACCTAGTTGTATCGCCTAGAGTTTCTTTAGATTAGATAGGACAGGGATATAGTGTTTGAATAGATATTAAGATGACTAATAGAGATTGAGAAAAGTCTAGAAATTAATGGAGGTAAAGATGGAAAGGATTGAAAGAAGAAAGGAGAAAAATTATACAGACGATGGGTAGAAGAGTGCAACGGGCTCCCAGTTGATGCCTGGTATAATGCTGAAGGCGCTGAAGCGTAAAACATACAAAACCTGTTCCGAGTGGAAACAGGGAGGAGAGCCGAGTAAGGGTAAAATCAAGGAAGAAATGGAGAAGGCTAAACTAAAGGAGCGCATAGGCTTGGCTATGCTGGAGAAACTTAAGAAAATGTGTAAAGAGGGACAGCCCACCCAATCCGGGTTGTATCCGCCCATGACTTCTATCATGATTTGATACGGTCGCTAATGTTTGTATAAGATATAAACTGAAAGTTTTAATAGCTTGTTTGGTTCAAATTGATAGAAGGGATATATTGAACTTTTTTGAATACATTGTTTAGGTTAAATTGAAAGACCCATCCATTCTAAATAATAGAGGTACGATGTGGATGGAATACGTTGTCTAAGTGGTCTGCTGGAATAACGTATTGGGAATGGAGTCGTATTCAAAATGCTGAATCATAGAAGAGACAGTTGGATTCTAAATAATAACGAAGAGACAATTACGATAGAGTTGTGCCCATCGAAATACATGGTACGTTAACATTTTGGGGTAGAGAAAGTCGGAAAGTTAAACTGCGTCATTACGTTGGATACACAATAACGTTACTCAAATTGATTTGACCGTTTTCAGGTACACTCTTTTCTGTACTCCTGGCAGTACAATTTTGATTGAGAGATGTTGATTGATGTTGTAAGTTCTATTCAAGATCCAACAGTTGTGATAAATGGGTTTGGTTTATCGAACC
The DNA here is from genome assembly GCF_002021735.2 of Oncorhynchus kisutch. Classification (NCBI taxonomy): domain Eukaryota; kingdom Metazoa; phylum Chordata; class Actinopteri; order Salmoniformes; family Salmonidae; genus Oncorhynchus; species Oncorhynchus kisutch. The sequence goes on along the minus strand of NC_034175.2, from coordinate 1,220,321 downwards.
CGTACTACCGCTACTGCAGTTAGCCAACAATGATTTGCAATTCGTTAAAAGTTGCTGAGGCCTGGGCTGGGCTGAGCGCCTGTTGCTGAGATCACTCACAATGCACTTTTGCAGCCAGGCAAGGATGTTGTGACTGAGGGTGACAGAGAAAATTGTTTGTGTCATTTAGAGGGAAAATGCGTGCATTATAGCTTTGAGTCACTTTTCAGAAAAAGTTCCAAATACATTTTTAAAAGTAGCTGAATATCGTCAGGATAGTCTGAAAAGATGCTAAAACTAGCAACAAAATTGCTAGGTGGCCATCACAGATTGGTGGTGTTCACTGGGCTATATTTGGCTATAAGAGAGGGAGGTCTGAATAGTTGAATCGTAAAGAGTTGTGGTAGTTCCCGGTTATTGATTTTTGGTTTGATTGTTTAGGTAACACCAGTGAATTTGAACAAGAAGTTAACGTTTACTAACATTAGAATCTGTTTTCATTATGGGGAACAATGAAAGGTCCACAAAGTGGATTGCAGGTTGAGTTTATTTTATGTTAAAGGGACAGTGCACATTTATCGCAGCACGTTTATCGCAGCATTTTGGGGAGACAATTTGGAGAAATACTCAATGATATGAGGATTCTGTGTTATGCACTATAGCCCGTTACCATATATGTGATTGAATATTATCTGCTGTTGGCTTGTGTGGATGTATGTATGTGTTATGCAACATACAGTGCCTTGCGAAAGTATTCGGCCCCCTTGAACTTTGCAACCTTTTGCCACATTTCAGGCTTCAAACATAAAGATATAAAACTGTATTTTTTTGTGAAGAATCAACAACAAGTGGGACACAATCATGAAGTGGAATGACATTTATTGGATATTTCAAAAACTGAAAAATTGGGCGTGCAAAATTATTCAGCCCCCTTAAGTTAATACTTTGTAGCGCCACCTTTGGCTGCGATTACAGCTGTAAGTCGCTTGGGGTATGTCTCTATCAGTTTTGCACATCGAGAGACTGAAATGTTTTCCAATTCCTCCTTGCAAAACAGCTCGAGCTCAGTGAGGTTGGATGGAGAGCATTTGTGAACAGCAGTTTTAGTTCTTTCCACAGATTCTCGATTGGATTCAGGTCTGGAATTTGATTTGGCCATTCTAACACCTGGATATGTTTATTTTTGAACCATTCCATTGTAGATTTTGCTTTATGTTTTGGATCATTGTCTTGTTGGAAGACAAATCTCCGTCCCAGCCTCAGGTCTTTTGCAGACTCCATCAGGTTTTCTTCCAGAATGGTCCTGTATTTGGCTCCATCCATCTTCCCATCAATTTTAACCATCTTCCCTGTCCCTGCTGAAGAAAAGCAGGCCCAAACCATGATGCTGCCACCACCATGTTTGACAGTGGGGATGGTGTGTTCTAGGTGATGAGCTGTGTTGCTTTTACGCCAAACATAACGTTTTGCATTGTTGCCAAAAAGTTCAATTTTGGTTTCATCTGACCAGAGCACCTTCTTCCACATGTTTGGTGTGTCTCCCAGGTGGCTTGTGGCAAACTTTAAACAACACTTTTTATGGATATCTTTAAGAAAAGGCTTTCTTCTTGCCACTCTTCCATAAAGGCCAGATTTGTGCAATATACGACTGATTGTTGTCCTATGGACAGAGTCTCCCACCTCAGCTGTAGATCTCTGCAGTTCATCCAGAGTGATCATGGGCCTCTTGGCTGCATCTCTGATCAGTCTTCTCCTTGTATGAGCTGAAAGTTTAGAGGGACGGCCAGGTCTTGGTAGATTTGTAGTGGTCTGATACTCCTTCCATTTCAATATTATCGCTTGCACAGTGCTCCTTGGGATGTTTAAAGCTTGGGAAATCTTTTTGTATCCAAATCTGGCTTTAAACTTCTTCACAACAGTATCTCGGACCTGCCTGGTGTGTTCCTTGTTCTTCATGATGCTCTCTGCGCTTTTAACGGACCTCTGAGACTATCACAGTGCAGGTGCATTTATACGGAGACTTGATTACACACAGGTGGATTGTATTTATCATCATTAGTCATTTAGGTCAACATTGGATCATTCAGAGATCCTCACTGAACTTCTGGAGAGAGTTTGCTGCACTGAAAGTAAAGGGGCTGAATAATTTTGCACGCCCAATTTTTCAGTTTTTGATTTATTAAAAAAGTTTGAAATATCCAATAAATGTCGTTCCACTTCATGATTGTGTCCCACTTGTTGTTGATTCTTCACAAAAAGATACAGTTTTATATCTTTATGTTTGAAGCCTGAAATGTGGCAAAAGGTCGCAAAGTTCAAGGGGGCCGAATACTTTCGCAAGGCACTGTAGCTGACTTTAAACATTGTTAACAGTTTCAGGGCCATGGGCCTTTCTCATGATGGAAAAATACAGAATAACATGAAGACAGGGACTGTGCAATGAGTTGGGGGGGGCACATTCAGAACGTAGTGTTGCGAGAACAAACTGTCTTTTGTTAGATAACAGGAGCCAGGTGCGAGATAACGGTATCGAGCATGAGCGCATAGATATTCTTCACAGCAACAGTTACATCTATCAACTGGAGCGCCCGGGGGCCGGGACCAGCTCTGCGCCAACAATCAACGATAGGCTGGGTGAGTCTAAACCACGCCCAGTCTCTACTCTGACAGGCCGGCTCGGAAGCAGGAACTATTTCTGTCAGAGTATATTTATAATATTTTTGTCAAGAACAAGTCAGTTCTCTGTTTTGCCCTGCGAGGTGGGACAGAGAGCCCGTATATACGAAAATTGCATTTACCACTTATTGCTTAGCTAATAAAAAATACATAGCAGACAATCGGTGACTCTTTGTCATATTTATCCTGATACCAGATTTGAGTTGACGCAACCCTGACAATGAGTTACATGAAACATTGAGGAAATTTAAAACAAATAATTTAAGAGGGTACAATGGTATTATCAGAATTATTAGGTTTTGTTTGTAGTAAACGTTTGGGTTTGAGGGGATTTCATTAGTACAGCCCAGCGACAAGATATCTTAAAGGGATACACTCACATATAGAATATTAGAAGTTTTGTTTTCTGAGTTTTTCACTAAACACGTGAACTCTTTAGATAAAGGGTTCTTTAATATGTCTAATATAGTATGGAACATGACTGTAAAAGGGTGGTGTAACCTTTGACTTCTATCATGGCTTTCTCTTGTGGTCTAATCAGCCACAGGGGAGGGCCATTTGGATAATGAATTTGTGGTAATTTGGGATACTGGTTTTAAAGGTAAATTAATTGTAATGGAGTTTATAGCTCTTAGACATAATTATAGTTTGAACCACAGAGGAGAAAGTGGAATTAAGGCAGGGTAAATTATGGGGAGCGGGGGAATAAACTCTAGTGAGGAAGAGGTTCAGGATTCTGTTTTAACCTGACAAAGATGTTGGTTCCCAATTGGGGACCAGCCCCCCCACCGTCAGCTGGAACGGTGGCGCACGGAATGCAAAAATATTCTTAGAAATATTTTACCTCCACACATTAACAAGTCCAATAGCTCAAATGAAAGATAAACAACTTGTTATCTAGCCAGCAAGTCAGATTTCTAAAATGTTTTACGGCGAAAACATAGCACATATTTATGTCAAACCACCACCGAAGACACACCGAAGACACAGCTAATTTCCATAGCCAAATTGAACAAAATATGCAATCACCAAACGCAGGATTAAAAGAAGAAAAAAATTCACTAACCTTTTGAAATCTTCATCAGATGACAGTAATATAACATGTTACACAGTACATTTATGTTTTTTTCAATAATATGCTATAAATATCCATAAATCTCTGTTTACAATGACGCCATGTTAAAAAAATGCTACTCAAATGTCCGGAGAAATGACGATGGCTTCGGCACACGCCGTCAGCTAACATGGAATACACAACATAAACTTTGACTAAATATGCATGTTCTACATATATATAGAAAGATACACTTCTTCTAAATGCAATCGCTGTGTAACATTTATTTTTAACTTTACAGATTTCGTTCACTAGGCTATAATGTGAGTCGTCGCTCAGGAATTAGCATTTTGGCTCCTCTATCTCGGAGTCCACAGAAACCCAAATTTAACACATAAATGTTCCCTTACCTTTGCTGTTCTTCCATCAGAAGACCTGGAAGGGTTTATACTTACCAAAAACAGCTTTAGTTTTGAAGTCTGTGTCTTTCGGTTATCAAACACAACATATTTCGGTTGAAATGCAGCCAAAAAGTAAAGTTGGTGCGCACCAAAACGTCGAAAGTACATGTTATATGTCGACTAAACTTGTCAAACTTGGTTCAGAACACAGCGTTACCATGCTATATAGCTTCACAGCAATTCTCAAGACGAAGAGAAACACAGGCATCGTTTAATCAATCTTGGAAGAAAGACACCACCGGAGCAGAACGCGCATGAGAGTAACCTGTTTTCTCGCGTGACCGAAAGGATTCAGCCCGTCATTACTCTCGTGAGCACGCGATTCACACAATGAGAAGCCCCATTGAAAGCGGACACCGCGCTGAAGGCATAGGCACTATTCCCAGGACTGTAGGTGCTTGGGAAGGGTGGGGGCGATGACGTCAAAGTTGGGCCAAGTTTTTGGATGACAAGTTCTGCTTTACTTACAGACATAATTTAAACGGTTTTAGAAGCTTTAGAGTGTTTTCTATTCAATAATCATTTTTAATTGCATATATTAGCAATTTTTGACAGATTTTTTTTCTGTTTACCATGGGCACACAATCACCCCAAAGGGGGCAGCAATCAGCCCTATCCTTAACAGTTACATTGGCTGTGAAGGTTTCGATTTGGCTGATATTGATTTAGTATTACAACAGGAACAGAAATCTGTCACGACTTCTACCGAAGTCGTTGCCTCTCCTTGTTCGGGCGGTGCTCGGCGGTCGACGTCACTGGCCTTCTAGCCATCATTGATCCATTTTTCATTTTCCATTGGTTTTGTCTTGTCTTCCCACACACCTGTTTTTAATCCCATTCATTACCTGTTGTGTATTTAACCCTCTGTTTCCTCTCATGTCTTTGTCAGAGATTGTTTTATTGTCAAGTGTTGTTAGATGTTGGATAGGTGCGCGACAGGTCCTCGTACCCATGTTCGTTTATGTATGTACGTATTTAGTGTTTGGAGCATGTTAAGTGGACTTATATTAACCTCTCTGCGCACGGAACGGGCTAGGGGCTGAAATTCCACAACATAAGGTGATCGCTACATAAATAGTCATATTAAACATTCATGAAAATACAAGTGTCGAAAGCCTAGAATCTTGCTAATCCAACTGCGTTGTCAGATTTAAAAAAGGATTTACTGCGAAAGAATACGATGCAATTATCTGAGCATAGAGCCCCATAAAAAACAACCATTTTAACCAGCACAGGCATAACATAATCACAAACTGCATTAAAATAAATCGTTTACCTTTGACGATCTTCGTCTGTTTGCAATTCCAATGCTCATTGTTATAAAATGAATGTTTTGTTTGATAAAATCCGTTTTTATAGCCTAAAACAAAACATTTTGTGAACCGCTTGTGTCGTGAATTCCGTCTCATTCCATTTTCGACGACACATTCCAGGTAAATAACCCACACAGAACGTGACTTTTCCAGTCATGTTTGGTTTCACTGCAATCAACTGGTTTGTTTGTAACACAATCAAAATGATGGGCCATTTCACGGGACGTATTGACTGAAAGAAACCGATTTGAAGACAACAAGTCATGACATCATTGTGCACCAATGATTTGCCCGCTGTTTCGTTGATTGACTGTCTTTTAACCCAATGACCACTGATCGTCTTGAAATCTAGCTGGGTAGATAGCCAATGAGCTGAGGTAAACGGCAATAGGTCAAGTTTATGTGTTGCAAGACCAACCCATGTAGTAAGCTCCAGCGTAAAGAGTCATTCGCTATTGAAGTTTCATACCGGAAGGAGAAACACATATTACGCACTGCATTGTTTGGTAAACGTGCCGATTCAGCTGTTTATATATGAATCAGTTTGGCGACTAAGTCAGGGAAAGCTACATCTAAGTCTAGATATACAGATGTACACACAATTTTAGAATAAATTGATTGGGAAAGTGAGACAGAGATTGTTGTAGGACGATTCATTTAGCGATTGTGGAGGAATATTTTTTGAACTGGAGAGGACATCGTTTTGGACTGGTAATTCTTATCATGCTAATGCCCTTGTTTGAAATTAATAATATAAAATATTATTCGTGATTTTTTATTTATTTTAGAAGCAATATATAAACATGTAATGTCATGAAATGTGAGATGCGTGTGTCTGCCACCCCACCCCAACCCACATGAAATAGCCTATTTGAGGCTGTTGAGGGGAGGGGAGGGCAGGCCCACAACAATGGCAAAAGTGAAATGGAGACAGTAGATACAGCTGGTCTGTTGTAATATAATAAAGACAGTAGATCTAGCTGGTCTGTCATAATATAATAGAGACAGTAGATCTAGCTGAAATGTCATAATATAAAAGAGACCGTAGATCTAGCAGGTCATAATAATATATTCAACCTTATGTTCCCGATACTCCATATATATATCTGTTTATTATACCTGTTGAATAAGGGCTCATATGTGAAACTATTCTTACAGAACATTTTCTTTCACAGTGACACTGACTCCGAATGGGAGTCTTATGTGAATTTAAGTATGCTCTCTCTAATTCTCTCTTTCTCTCTCTCTGAGGACCTGAGGCCAAGGACCATGCGTCAGGACTACCTGGCATGATGACTCCTTGCTGTCCCCAGTCCACCTGGCCTTGCTGCTGTTCCAGTTTCAACTGTTCTGCCTGCGGCTATGGAACCCTAAACTGTTCATTTTTACTCTTGAGGTGCTGTCCTGTTGCACCCTCTACAACCACTGTGATCTTGTGATCTCCACCCGGCACAGCCAGAAGAGGACTGGCCACCCCTCATAGCCTGGTTCCTCTCTAGGTTTCTTCCTAGGTTTTTGCCTTTCTAGGGAGTTTTTCCTAGCCACCGTGCTTCTACACCTGCATTGCTTGCTGTTTGGGGTTTTAGGCTGGGGCTATATAAATATATTTGATTTTATAGAGGACTGAGGGTCTTCCAAATATTGAAAGTGTGTAAATAGTTACCCATGTTATTTTGTAAATGTTTATATATATATTTTTTCATATTTTGTTTGAAATGTTTGGACAAAGATTACAGGTAACTTATTAGATATTTTGTAGTCATGTTGCACGAGTTGGAACCGGTGTTTTTCTGAATCCAACGCTCCGAATAAATTGACATTTTGGAGATATAACGATGGAATTAATCCAACAAAAGGACCATTTGTCATGTTTATGGGACATATTGGAGTACCGACAGAAGAAGCTCTTCAAAGGTAAGGCATGAATTATATCGTTATTTCTGAGTTTTGTGTCGCGCCTGGAGGGATGAAATTTGATTGTCTGTGTTTGTTTGATGGGGTGCTGTCCTCAGATAATAGCATGGTTTTCTTTCACCGTAAAACCCTTCGATTAACAAGAAGTAAAGCGTTAATTTGGTGTATTGCACTTGTGAATGTATGAAAGTTAAATATTCTAATTTAATTTGAATTTTGGGCTCTGCCATTTCACCGAATGTTGTCAAATCATCCCGTTAATGGGATTTGATCCCTAAGAAGTTTAATTCAACTGTGCAGGCACCTATCAGTGTTGTTTGGTTAGCAGTGTTTCTGTAGCACATGAGATGGAGTTTGAAAAATAAATGGCCACTGGATTGATGCAAATAATCATGATATCATTCTGACAGGTAGGCATGCTTTCTCATGTTCTATTGGTTTTCTTTCAACTTACTTTCATTGTAGGCAGCCAAAGGAATTATCCTAATCATATTATCAACCCATGACAGTTATTGCATCTTTAAATCTCACCACTTTCTAACAGATATTCCCACCTCTGTCCATGAAACAGCTCACGTGTGGTGCACATTTTAGAAAGGTGTTAGCCCCAAATTGCATTTTGTAATATTCACACAGTCGTGTGTACATTGTTGCGCGTAAAATATGAAGAAATAATATTTTAGCAATATTTTAAGCTAAACAGTCCAATCTGTCCCATCAGCCCTATTAATTGATAAGTTGGATACCTCCACTACACTGCTTTGACAGGTATCAGTGGGGATTAAGAAGTGAGTATATGCAATGCCCACTGAAAAGTAAGTGAGTATACAGCCTATACCTGTGTGTGCCATTCACTACACCACTGCCACTTGCAAATGTTTTCTGGTTCATATACTGTCAATGAACTATATAAGTAGACCAAACCCAGCTGCTGGCCTTGGTGTATATGGGAGAACCACCCCTTAAAAAGGCAGTGCAGTCAAAAATGTAATTTACACTATGAGGTCGAAATAACATTATGATAATGTCATTTTTGTGTCAGGATGTTCAGGTGGGATGATGTTTTTGTCCCAGATCAGGACATCACAATCTGATCTGATTATTCTGATGAGTATGTATCCTACTACTTTGAAGGGGTAAGGGTAGATGTACTGTAATATCCTATCTGCCAATCAGGGCTGTGTATGTAAATAATTTTTACATGTATATCAACAGGGGCCAACATGACCAGACTGAGCATTTCAATGGCAAAAGGAGGATCAGGGAAATAAGATATTAAACATATAATGACATTATTTTCATGAAATAAACACACACATTGATTTATTAGACATACGGTGATTACTTAAAAATACAATTCAAAATACAGAGAAAAATATATTTAACAAAATAAAGAAAAGACTGGGGGCTTAAGTAGCTGGTAAACGAGTGGAACATCTTCATGTATCTATCATCTTTGGCTTTAATTTAGCTGCAGCCACGCCAGCGCACGTGGGGATGAATTTAGCGCGCTTGGTGACATGCCTCGCGCCCGCTGCCAGATCACAGTGAGAGACGCGCTTAAAATCAACTACACACACAGCATCAAAAAGCCGAGTAAACGTTAAAGTCATTTGAGATAGACCACCGGTAAATTGCTAACTAACAGACATGCCATAACTGAGGCGCACATTCTATATGTCAGTAAACGGAAAGGGCTAGGCCTACTATATAAGTGAAAATCAAAGTAGCTTACGTTAGCAAACTAACAGTAGCCAAATTATGACAAAGTTATGACAAATTTCAGGCCAAAGTAGTCTGCATGTCTTTGTGTAGCCTAGAGAGTATATTGCGGTGCCTGGTGATGTCAAAGGAAGAGCCCTGTCTGGGCTCCCTAATATGAATGGAGAAGAGGAGGAGGAGGAAGAATCACATGAGGTGAGAGCATGTCATGTGTGCTAAACCAACTACAAACAATGGGCCATGGTAGATTAAGATAATGTGTGTGTGTGTCCAGGTGTTGCTGAGTGTGTTTGCCCAGCATGGGCAGTTGGGGTTGTGTTTCTATGATAGCAGAGACTTCACTCTGCACTACATGCCTGACACCGCAGACAACCACGAGCTCCAACTGTTGGCCAGAGGTATATACTAAAGTTAAACACATACACTGACACACACTAACCAGAGGTAGTCAGTACACACACCTAAACTACTAACTGACCCAAACACATTTCTCCGTCCCCCTGTCCCTCTCCCTCCGGTCCACTCTCCCCTGTCCCCTTCTCCTCTCCCTCCCCCTGTCCTCTCCCCCTCCCTCCCCCTGGTCCCCTTCTCCCCTGTCCTCTCCCTCCACCTGTTCTCCTCTTCTTCCCCCGGTCCCCTGCCTCTGTTCCCTCCCTCCCCTCTCACCCTCCCTCTCTCAGTGGTCCAGGAGGTGAGCCCTCATGTGATCATTACCAGTGCTAAGCAGGAACGCTGCATGGTCCAGTTCATGCAGGGACTGGGTGAGGAGGAGCACCGCACAGGGAGGACTGGGGAAGGGAAAACTTTAGGCTGGCTGGGGAGGGGTGATGGTTAAGGTGGAGGGTAAAGGTTAATGCTAAAACATTTTTATACATTTGCACATTCTCCCCCTTTCTCACTTTATCTGCTTGCCCTTCTATCGCTCTCTCTCAAGCTCTCTTTTATCTCTAACTCTCTTCTTTTTCACTCTTCTATCCCCCTCTCTCTTTCTGACTCCCTCTCTCCTCCCTGCTTCCAGGAGCCAACCCAGACTACAGGCCTGAGGTGGTGACCTATCCCTATGTGGACTTTGGTAAGAACAGCTGCCTTGCCTGTGGCAATACACTAGGTATTGTTCTCAGTGTAACTTTTGAACATCAATAGTCAAGTTTTTAGTTACAGATTCTCTCTCCCTCTCTTTACCACAGGTCTGAAGGTCAGTAAGCAGAGGCTGTTGTCTGCCCATTTTCCCTTCCTTCCTCCCGCCGTCTCAGAGAGCGAGAGAATCCCCTACCTCTCCTCCTGCATCTCCTTCGACTCCCCCCTCATGGTGAGTGCTCCTCCCCCCTCATGGTGAGTGCTCCTCCCCCCTCATGGTGAGTGCTCCTCCCCCCTCATGGTGAGTGCTCCTCCCCCCTCATAGTGAGTTCTCCTCCCCCCTCATAGTGAGTTCTCTGACAGTGTCGGCTAGAGACAGGAAAGAAGAAGGAAAGACCAACAAAATGGCAGACGGAAGACAGGGTGGTGCGGCAGGTGCCGCTTCTCATTCGAATGCTGTAATTTTATCTAAACCATCAGGTGTACGCCGATCCCAGCTAAGTAACTCATGCAAAGAGTTAAAGCGCAATTATGTGTTTTATCTCCAGTACTCTGCCATGATTGTCAGTTATGTAGCTGCTCTACTGATAATCTCAGTGCGTCCTTGCAGGGATGACACAATCAGTCTACTACCGGAGAATATCAACAGCAAACACATTGGTTCACCGTTCCACGGGAGCGGACAGTACACAGCATACCATAATGTTCTGAATAATGGCCAAGTCTACCTCGCTCCTTATTCTACTGAACCGCTTAGGCGTAACAAACACAAGTCCAACATTTATCGGAAACTGTTAAACTACCTGTTCGCTACCCTCCTGCTCTCCGGGGATGTACAACTCAATCCTGGGCCCAATATCACCGAGCCAGTGATACACACCGGAGTGGAGAGCGGTGGATGGCCTCGTCCACTGGTCGTCGCCGCTGTGGAGGTGGGTGAGTGCTATGGTCCTATGGTTTCTCTCGACTCACCCGGTTCCAGGATAGATTTTGACTCTTCAAACATACCAGAGTCGCTATATGCGATCCCTGACTCTGCTTCTGGTACGCAAGCTATTTTAATTAGTTCCCCGCATCCAGTGCAGGCGGGAGGGATTGTTAATTGCGCTACCGAACTGCCCCTAATCAAAACGAAACAAAACGGCCTAAACCCAGCCGTCAGAAAACACAGAAAATTTAACTTTTTTCAATGTGTCAATCATTCTCGAGTCATCTGGGACCCACGAGCTAAGCCCAAGGGACTACGTAGTTCGTAGTGTCATTCCAAAAAGTGATCAAATTCAACATCTACTCACAGACTCCAACCTTGACTTTCTCTGCCTCTCAGAGACATGGCTCCATAAACACTCTCCATGTGCTGCTTTGGTTGTGCCTGGCTACAATGTTTTCAGGAGAGACAGGATTGAGGGAAGAGGAGGGGGTGTGATGATTTACATTAAAGAACATATCCGATGTAAACAAATTGAGTGGTCATGTGATAATGAACTAGAATGTATCGGCCTGAACGTTACACTGTCTCCCCAAATGTCTTTTACCCTCATTGGAATGTATAGGCCACCTTCCACCAAAAGTGTGTTTTTTGATAAGTTTAATACCATGCTTAGGGAATGTGATTTTGGGAAAGAGGTCATCTTAATGGGAGATTTTAACATTAATTATGAAGACAAGTGTTGTAGGAAAACCCTCAAACGGATCACTAATACCTTTGACCTTACACAGCTAGTTAAAGGGCCAACCAGGGTGACTTGTTGCTCTAAAACACAGATTGATTTGGTGTTCAGTAATAAACCAGAGAGAGTGACTAAATCATTCAATATGGTTACTGGGCTGTCTGATCATAATCTGACACTTATAGCCAGAAAGCTGTCTAAGACCAGGTTTAACCTCTCTACTGTTAGAAAGCCGGATCAACTCAGAATACCTAAGAGTGAATTAAATAATTTTGAAAAAGCAATTAAGGGAATAAACTGGAATGATCTCTTGTCCTATACAGACGTGGAAGCTGATAGTCAGGTTTTTCGATCCACAATCCAGACTACAATAAATGGCTTCCTAAAGAAAATCAAATCCAAACCTGGCCAAAAGAGCACTCTTCCTTGGCTAAATGGAGAAATCTGGAAATTGATGAAAGAATGAGATTATGCTCTAAAAATAGCCCTAAAATCTAAATTAGAGCATGACAGACGTAGGTTTACCATGTTGAGAAATAAGGTGATGAAAGAAATCAGACAGGCCAAGGCAAACTTTTTTATTAACATAATTGGTGAAGCAAAGGGAAATTCTAAATTGATATGGGAGAATCTAAAAAAGTTAACAGGGAAAGACCATAGTAACACTGCAAAAAGACTAGAAATCATGGTGAATAACAATCTAACACAGGATGCAGTCGCAATAGCAATAGCCTTCAATTCCTACTTTATTGACTCTGTCAGGGTACTGACACAGAACCCCTCCACTGGTTTCTTGGGCTCAGTGCTAGTGAATGACACTCAACCTGTCTTCATCATAAGGGAGGTTTCTGAGTCAGAGGTGAATAAGGTGATTAGCTCACTAAAGAACTCTAAAGCCAAAGATGTGTTTGGGATGGACTCTACCTTTCTTAAATACTACAAAGAGTCACTCATTGGCCCCATTACTAAGGTCACCAACACATCTATTGGTCTTGGTGTGTTTCCAAGGGTATGGAAGTCGGCCATAATAACGGCCATCTTTAAATCAGGCGACCCTGCTGACGTGAGTAACTACAGGCCCATTAGTATACTACCTGTGGTGTCAAATGTTGTTGAAAAGTGTGTAGCAGAACAACTGATTGCCCACCTCAACAACAGCCCCTTCACATTACACTCCATGCAGTTTGGCTTCAGAGCGAAACACTCCACAGAAACGGCCAACTGCTTTCTTCTGGAAAATGTGAAGTCCAAGATGGACAAAGGGGGTGCTGTTGGGGCTGTGTTTCTGGACCTAAGGAAGGCTTTTGATACTGTTAACCATGAGATTCTCATCACAAAATTGTCCAAGTTCAACTTTTCCCCTGATGCCTTGAGATGGATGAAATCATACCTTGAAGGCAGAACTCAGTGTGATGTGGGCGTGCCCCAAGGGTCAATACTGGGGCCCCTCCTGTTCAGCCTGTACATTAATGATCTGCCTTCTGTCTGTACTGGGTCTGAAGTTCAAATGTATGCAGATGATACAGTGATATATGTGCATGCAAAGAGCAAACAACAAGCTGCACAAGAACTCACTACTGTAATGGTCCAGGTTACAAAGTGGCTCAGTGACTCGTGTTTGCATCTCAATGTGAAAAAAACTGTTTGCATGTTCTTCACAAAGAGGGCAACTGATGCTACTGAGCCAGATGTCTATGTGTCAGGGGAGAAGCTCCAGGTGGTATCCGATTTTAAGTACCTTGGCATCATACTTGATTCCAACCTCTCTTTTAAAAAGCATGTGAAAAAGGTAATTCAAATAACCAAATTCAACCTAGCTAATTTCGGATTTATACGAAATTGTTTGACTACAGAGGTAGCAAAACTGTACTTCAAATCTATGATACTCCCCCACTTAACATACTGCTTGACTAGTTGGGCCCAAGCTTGCTGTACAACATTAAAACCTATTCAGTCTGTCTACAAACAGGCTCTCAAAGTGCTTGATAGGAAGCCCAATAGCCATCATCATTGTCACATCCTTAGAAAGCATGAGCTCTTGAGTTGGGAAAATCTTGTGCAATACACCGACGCATGTCTTGTATTCAAGATCCTCAATGGCCTGGCTCCCCCTCCACTCAATATTTTTGTTAAACAGAAAACCCAGACATATGGCAGCAGATCCACAAGGTCTGCCATGAGAGGTGACTGTATAGTTCCCCTAAGGAAAAGCACCTTTAGTAAATCTGCATTCTCTGTGAGAGCTTCCCATGTCTGGAATACACTGCCATCAGACACACATAACTGCACCACATATCACACTTTCACAAAATGCTTGAAGACATGGCTAAAGGTCAATCAGATTTGTGAACATGGTCCCTAGCTGTGTGTTGCCTCTCTCCATGTTGTCTGTTGTCTGTAGCTTGTGAGGTGTGGAAACACTTTGTTGCTTTTATGAATTTTGTCTTGCTGCTTTTTGTTTTATGTTGCTCTGTCTGTATGCTACGTCTTGCTTGTCCTATGTTGCTCTGTCTGTATGCTATGTCTTGCTTGTCCTATGTTGCTATGTCTTGCTTGTTCTATGTTGCTATTGTCTATATTGTAATTGTTTTTAATAACCTGCCCAGGGACTGCGGTTGAAAATTAGCCGGCTGGCTAAAACCGGCACTTTTACTGAAATGTTGATTAATGTGCACTGTCCCTGTAAAAATAAACTCAAACTCAAACTCCTCCCCCCTCATAGTGAGTTCTCCTCCCCCCTCATGGTGAGTTCTCCTCCCCCCTCATGGTGAGTTCTCCTGCCCCTCTCATGGTGAGTTCTCCTGCCCCTCTCATGGTGAGTTCTCCTGCCCCTCTCATGGTGAGTTCTCCTGCCCCTCTCATGGTGAGTTCTCCTGCCCCTCTCATGGTGAGTTCTCCTGCCCCTCTCATGGTGAGTTCTCCTGCCCCTCTCATGGTGAGTTCTCCTCCCCCCTCATAGTGAGTTCTCCTCCCCCCTCATGGTGAGTTCTCCTCCCCCCTCATAGTGAGTTCTCCTGCCCCTCTCATGGTGAGTTCTCCTCCCCTCTCATGGTGAGTTCTCCTCCCCCCTCATGGTGAGTTCTCCTCCCCCCTCATGGTGAGTTCTCCTCCCCCCTCATAGTGAGTTCTCCTGCCCCCTCATGGTGAGTTCTCCTCCCCCCTCATAGTGAGTTCTCCTGCCCCTCTCATGGTGAGTTCTCCTGCCCCTCTCATGGTGAGTTCTCCTGCCCCTCTCATGGTGAGTTCTCCTGCCCCTTGTTCCAGGAAAATAACCTCACACTGACATTTGAGATTCAACTGAAAATGTTGTGTGTGTGTGTGTTTATTTGTGTGTGTGTCCTAGCTGCGGTCAGTAGGTGCGTTGCTGAAATGTCTGGACAGGAGGAGAGTGGGAGTGGAGCTAGAGGACAGCAGTGTGGGAGTCCCCATCTTACAGTTCCACGCCTACACACTGTAAGGCACACACACACACATGCAGAGAGATAGGTCAGTTGTGTATATGTATTGTGGTTGAATGTTTTTTTCACATCTGAATTTCATTCCTCTTACAGGAAAGATGTAGTGTACGTGGACCAGGATACTTACAGGTCAGTCCCCCTGGAGACAAACACAAACAAACACACACACACACACACTCTCGGCCATGTTTGTTGTGTGTGTTCCAGCGTACTGCAGATCTTCAAGTCAGAGCTGCACCCCTCTGTGTACAAGCTGCAGTCTGGGGAAAAGGAAGGGCTCAGTCTCTATGGTAACACACATTATGGGAAGTTAATGCGCTGATGTGATGTCAGTACATTCTCACACTCGCATTATGAGAAGCGGTGATCTCTCAGTCGTGTTTCCTGTCGTGATGATGTCATGAGTGTTGGTGTCTCTGTTTCAGGGATACTGAATCACTGCAGGTGCAAGTTTGGCTCCAAACTGCTTCGGTGAGGAAAACCTGTTCTCATGGTTGATGTGTCAGAAACCAACCACACACAGATTATATCTGAGAAACATAATCAATACCTCAGTACCTGTTTGTGGTGCGTAGTCATAATCTCTATCCCTCCTTGTTCTGCTAGATGTTGGTTATTGTGAAATCCTCTCTCTCTCAGCCAGTGGTTTCTGAGGCCTACTCGTGACCTGGCTGTGTTAAACAGGAGACAGGAAGTTGTGAGATTATTCTCCTGTCCACGCAACTCTGACTCCCTAAACACTTTGCAGTCCTGCCTACGCAACATCAGGAACATCCCGGTAACCATGACCTGTGAACTTTACCCCTCAGCGCCATGCAGGCCTCAGTCTGCAACATCAGTGATGAGTATGAATTTTCTGTAATAAAGTCAAATCAAATCAAATTTTATTTGTCACATACACATGGTTAGCAGATGTTAATGCGAGTGTAGCGAAATGCTTGTGCTTCTAGTTCCGACAATGCAGTAATAACGAACAAGTAATCTAACTAACAATTCCAAAAAACTACTGTCTTATACACAGTGTAAGGGGATAAATAATATGTACATAAGGATATATGAATGAGTGATGGTACAGAGCAGCATAGGCAAGATACAGTAGATGATATCGAGTACAGTATAAAATATGAGATGAGTATGTAAACAAAGTGGCATAGTTAAAGTGGCTAGTGATACATGTATTACATAAGGATGCAGTCGATGATATAGAGTACAGTATATACGTATGCATATGAGATGAATAATGTAGGGTAAATAACATTATATAAGGTAGCATTGTTTAAAGTGGCTAGTGATATATTTACATCATTTCCCATCAATTCCCATTATTAAAGTGGCTGGAGTTGAGTCAGTGTCATTGACAGTGTGTTGGCAGCAGCCACTCAATGTTAGTGGTGGCTGTTTAACAGTCTGATGGCCTTGAGATAGAAGCTGTTTTTCAGTCTCTCGGTCCCAGCTTTGATGCACCTGTACTGACCTCGCCTTCTGGATGACAGCGGGGTGAACAGGCAGTGGCTCGGGTGGTTGATGTCCTTGATGATCTTTATGGCCTTCCTGTAGCATCGGGTGGTGTAGGTGTCCTGGAGGGCAGGTAGTTTGCCCCCGGTGATGCGTTGTGCAGACCTCACTACCCTCTGGAGAGCCTTACGGTTGAGGGCGGTGCAGTTGCCATACCAGGCGGTGATACAGCCCGCCAGGATGCTCTCGATTGTGCATCTGTAGAAGATTGTGAGTGCTTTTGGTGACAAGCCGAATTTCTTCAGCCTCCTGAGGTTGAAGAGGCGCTGCTGCGCCTTCTTCACGATGCTGTCTGTGTGAGTGGACCAATTCAGTTTGTCTGTGATGTGTATGCCAAGGAACTTAAAACTTGCTACCCTCTCCACTACTGTTCCATCGATGTGGATAGGGGGGTGTTCCCTCTGCTGTTTCCTGAAGTCCACAATCATCTCCTTAGTTTTGTTGACGTTGAGTGTAAGGTTATTTTCCTGACACCACACTCCGAAGGCCCTCACCTCCTCCCTGTAGGCCGTCTCGTCGTTGTTGGTAATCAAGCCTACCACTGTTGTGTCGTCCACAAACTTGATGATTGAGTTGGAGGCGTGCGTGGCCACGCAGTCGTGGGTGAACAGGGAGTACAGGAGAGGGCTCAGAACGCACCCTTGTGGGGCCCCAGTGTTGAGGATCAGCGGGGAGGAGATGTTGTTGCCTACCCTCACCACCTGGGGGCGGCCGTCAGGAAGTCCAGTACCCAGTTGCACAGGGCGGGGTCGAGACCCAGGGTCTCGAGCTTGATGACGAGCTTGGAGGGTACTATGGTGTTGAATGCCGAGCTGTAGTCGATGAACAGCATTCTCACATAGGTATTCCTCTTGTCCAGATGGGTTAGGGCAGTGTGCAGTGTGGTTGAGATTGCATCGTCTGTGGACCTATTTGGGCGGTAAGCAAATTGGAGTGGGTCTAGGGTGTCAGGTAGGGTGGAGGTGATATGGTCCTTGACTAGTCTCTCAAAGCACTTCATGATGACGGATGTGAGTGCTACGGGGCGGAAGTCGTTTAGCTCAGTTACCTTAGCTTTCTTGGGAACAGGAACAATGGTGGCCCTCTTGAAGCATGTGGGAACAGCAGACTGGTATAGGGATTGATTGAATATGTCCGGAAACACACAGGCCAGCTGGTCTGCGCATGCTCTGAGGGCACGGCTGGGGATGCCGTCTGGGCCTGCAGCCTTGCGAGGGTTAACACGTTTAAATGTCTTACTCACCTCGGCTGCAGTGAAGGAGAGACCGCATGTTTTCGTTGCAGGCCGTGTCAGTGGCACAGTATTGTCCTCAAAGCGGGCAAAACAGTTATTTAGTCTGCCTGGGAGCAAGACATCCTGGTCCGTGACTGGGCTGGATTTCTTCCTGTAGTCCGTGATTGACTGTAGACCCTGCCACATGCCTCTTGTGTCTGAGCCGTTGAATTGAGATTCTACTTTGTCTCTGTACTGGCGCTTAGCTTGTTTGATAGCCTTGCGGAGGGAATAGCTGCACTGTTTGTATTCGGTCATGTTACCAGACACCTTGCCCTGATTAAAAGCAGTGGTTCGCGCTTTCAGTTTCACACGAATGCTGCCATCAATCCACGGTTTCTGGTTAGGGAATGTTTTAATCGTTGCTATGGGAACGACATCTTCAACACACGTTCTAATGAACTCGCACACCGAATCAGCGTATTCGTCAATGTTGTTATCTGACGCAATACGAAACATCTCCCAGTCCACGTGATGGAAGCAGTCTTGGAGTGTGGAGTCAGCTTGGTCGGACCAGCGTTGGACAGACCTCAGCGTGGGAGCCTCTTGTTTTAGTTTCTGTCTGTAGGCAGGGATCAACAAAATGGAGTCGTGGTCAGCTTTTCCGAAAGGGGGGCGGGGCAGGGCCTTATATGCGTCGCGGAAGTTAGAGTAACAATGATCCAAGGTCTTTCCACCCCTGGTTGCGCAATCGATATGCTGCTAAAATTTAGGGAGTCTTGTTTTCAGATTAGCCTTGTTAAAATCCCCAGCTACAATGAATGCAGCCTCCGGATAAATCGTTTCCAGTTTGCAGAGAGTTAAATAAAGTTTGTTCAGAGCCATCGATGTGTCTGCTTGGGGGGGGATATATACGGCTGTGATTATAATCGAAGAGAATTCTGTTGGTAGATAATGCGGTCTACATTTGATTGTGAGGAATTCTAAATCAGGTGAACAGAAGGATTTGAGTTCCTGTATGTTTCTTTCATCACACCATGTCACGTTGGCCATAAGGCATACGCCCCCACCCCTCTTCTTACCAGAAAGATGTTTGTTTCTGTCGGCGCGATGTGTGGAGAAACCCGTTGGCTGCACCGCTTCGGATAGCGTCTCTCCGGTGAGCCACGTTTCCGTGAAGCAAAGAACGTTACAGTCTCTGATGTCCCTCTGGAATGCTACCCTTGCTCGGATTTCATCAACCTTGTTGTCAAGAGACTGGACATGGGCAAGAAGAATGCTAGGGAGTGGTGCACGGTGTGCCCGTCTCCGGAGTCTGACCAGAAGACCGCCTCGTTTCCCTCTCTTTCGGAGTCGTTTTTTTGGGTCGCTGCATAGGATCCGCTCCGTTGTACTGTTTGTAAGGCAGAAAACAGGATCCGCGTCGCGTCTCCTGCTGTAGACTCTCCTGCGTTCGATGTCTCTGTCTCACACCAAAGTCTCTGACTGGCAGGGTCTCTACAAGATGTCTGTATGTGTATTAGACAATCTACGGTGCAGTGTGAATAGTGTGTGTGTGTGTGTGTGTGTGTCTGTGTTGTAGACAGTGTATAGTGCGGTGTGTATCAGGGACACAGTGCGCTCCCTGCCTCAGTCCATCCAACTCTTCCAGGAGATCAGTGAGGGATTCTCAGATGACCTTTACTACATCGCCTCGCTCATCAGCAGAGTGGTGGGACACAGTACACACGTCAGGTGCAGCTCAGCTCCCATGTTCTGTATGTCAATGTGTTTCATTCTCATTTTATTCTGTGATTTGTGTCTTGTATAGGTGGACTTTGAGGGCAGTTTAGCAGAAAACCATTTCACTGTCAAACCCAATGTGGACCCTGCTATAGACGAGAGTGAGTGTTCATACCATTAGGGAATGCTGAAGGTTAGAGTTATGTTAGTTGAAGGTTAGGGTTATGTTAGCTGAAGGTTAGGGTCATCTTACTCACCTCTGTCTGCTCCCTCTGCCAGAGAAGAAGAGGATGATGGGACTGTCTGACTTCCTGACAGACGTGGCTCGCAGAGAGCTGGAGCACCTGGACACCCGCATCCCCTCCTGCTGCGTCATCTACATCCCCCTGGTCTGACATCTACTATTACTGTCTGTCTACATCCCCCTGGTCTGACATCTACTACTACTGTTTGTCTACATCCCCTTGGTCTGACATCTACTACTACTGTTTGTCTACATCCCCCTGATCTGACATCCATCATGGGGTCACCCATCCCTGGTTTACATGCTAACAAGGATGCTAAATGCTAATCAAATAAATCTAAAGTGTACCTTGCTGACTGTCAGGATCAACAGGATGCCGATCCTTTCTAAATATCCATAAAATGAGGTTAAATTGTAATCTGGATGTCCTATACTATCAACATAATTTATTTATCTCTTTCTCAGATAGGGTTCCTGCTCTCGGTCCCTCGGTTGACCAGCATGGTGGAGAAAGAGGACTTTGAGATAGAGGTCCTTGACTTCATGGTGCGTGCGTGTATGATACATGTGTGTGTTTAGTTTCTGTCTGAAGAGCGTCTGCACTACCGCAGTCAGAGAATCAAGGAGCTAGATGACCTGCTGGGAGACTTACACTGTGACACCAAAGGTCAGGCTGTCAGCTCTCCCCTCTCTTTCTCTCGCTCCTCTTCTCTCGTCTCTCTCTGTCCTCTCTAAAATGGGGACAAACATAATCCAGAAAAATACAGATCAGAACGAGCAATGTCAGAGACAGGAATATAAATATATATACCACGGGGTTGGTGGCACCTTAATTGGGGAGAACAGGCTCATGTTAATGAAGTGGAATGGTATCAAAAACAGCAAACAAATCAAACATGCGCCGAATGCAACAGGTGTAGACCTTACCGTGAAATGCTTACTTACAAGCCCATAAACAACAATACAGTGAAAGAAATGAGTTAAGAAAATATTTACTAAATAAACTAAAGTAAAAAATGTAATAAAAAGTAACACAATAAAATTACATAACAGTAATGAGGCTATATACAGGGGTTACCGGTACCAAGTCAATGTGCGTTGGTACCAGTGGCGATTTTAGCATGTAAATCTTGGTGGATCGAAAAAAAAACTATTGTGGAATGCATGCCAGCAAAGCCACTACACGACACTAAACAATACATTAATTGCACTATAACGGTGAAAAACGGTGCCCAATAACTGTTAGGGCCTACATAAAGCTGTCCCAACAGCAGAGTCCCAACAGCAGTCCCAACATCTTGCCACTGCTACACCTGGCTGTCAGCGGAGACTTGTCTATTTAACTAGGACAAATTCTTATTTACAATGACGGCCTACCCCTGCCAAACATGGACGACGCTGGGCCAATTGTGCGCCGCCCTGTGGGACTCCCAATCACGGCTGGATGGGATACAGCCTGGAAATGTTTGACTTGGGGCAAGGAGTTCGATAATATGCATTTTTATATCCACAAATCTCGGTTTACATTGACGCCATGTTCAGAAATTCCTCCAAAATATCCGGAGGAATTATATAAAGCTACGCCAGATAACAGAAATACTCATCATAAACTTTGACTAAAGATACATGTTCTACATATAATTAAAGATACACTGGTTCTTAATGCAACCGCTGTGTCAGATTTTTTTTAAACGTTACGGAAAAAGCCTAACATTGCAATAATCTGAGACGGCGCTCAGACGTAACCGCCATGTTGGAGTCACCAGAAATACCCTTACCTTTGATGATCTTTCATCAGAATGTAGTGCAAGGAGTCCTAGTTCCACAATAAATCGTTGTTTTGTTCCATAATGTCCAATACTGGTGTCCAAGTAGCTGCATTTGCTATCACTTTCAGCTCACGTGCCCAAAAACGGACTGCTGGTCCAAGATAACTCGCATGAAAACTTCCAAAAGATATATTCCAGGTCGAATAAACTGGTCAAACTAAGTAGAGAATCAATCTTCAGGATGTTATTATCATATATATCCAATAACGTTCCAACCGGATCATACGTTTTCATCTGGAGCCGACTGGAACAGCGGTAGCACCCACAGTGAAATGCGCCACAGGAAAATGGCATTCTGTCGGGACACTGACTATTTTCCCTCCCATTAGGTCAAAGTTCACAGCAAATGCTCCATTACACTTTCTACTGAATGAGGACATCTAGTGGAAGGCGTAGGAAGTGCTTCCAGATCCATATCTTGTTGGGAAAGGAGGGGCTATGACGTCAAAGTTGCCCCAACTTTCAGAATTTCACTTCTTGTTTGGAAGATTGCCTGCCCTATGAGTTATGTTATACTCACAGACATAATTCAAACAGTTTAGAAACTTAAGAGTGTTTTCTATCCAATAGTAAAAATAATATGCATATATTAGCAATCTAGGACAGAGTTTGATGCAGTTCACTATGGGTACGCAATTGATCCAAAGTGAAAATACTGCCCCCTATCCTCAACAAGTTTTAAGCAAATGTGGTTTCTATGGACAATTGAGATGTACAAACTATGGCATAAGGGGATGACAAGCGAAAAACAGGCAATCCGTAATTTTGATTAAGACATTCATGAGCAAGCTAGGACGGACATAGTCAATATACAGTGGGGCAAAAAAGTATTTAGTCAGCCACCAATTGTGCAAGTTTTCCTACTTAAAAAGATGAGAGGCCTGTAATCTTCATCATAGGTACACTTCAACTATGACAGACAAAATTAGAAAGAAAAATCCAGAAAATCACATTGTAGGATTTTTAATGAATTTATTTGCAAATTATGGTGGAAAATAAGTATTTGGTCAATAACAAAAGTTTATCTCAATACTTTGTTATATACCCTTTGTTGGCAATGACAGAGGTCAAACGTTTTCTGTAAGTCTTCACAAGGTTTTTGCTGGTATTTTGGCCGATTACTCCATACAGATCTCTTCTAGAGCAGTGATGTTTTGGGGCTGTTGCTGGGCAACACGGACTTTCAACTCCCTCCAAAGATTTTCTATGGGGTTGAGATCTGGAGACTGGCTAGGCCACTCCAGGACCTTGAAATGCTTCTTACGAAGCCACTCCTTCGTTGCCCGGGCGGTGTGTTTGGGATCATTGTCATGCTGAAAGACCCAGCCACGTTTCATCTTCAATGCCCTTGCTGATGGAAGGAGGTTTTCACTCAAAATCTCACTATACATGGCCCCATTCATTCTTTCCTTTACACGGATCAGTCGTCCTGGTCCCTTTGCGGAAAAACAGCCCCAAAGTATGATGTTTCCACCCCCATGCTTCACAGTAGGTATGGTGTTCTTTGGATGCAACTCAGCATTCTTTGTCCTCCAAACACGACGAGTTTAGTTTTTACCAAAAAGTTATATTTTGGTTTCATCTGACCATATGACATTCTCCCAATCTTCTTCTGGATCATCCGAATGCTCTCTAGCAAACTTCAGACGGGCCTGGACATGTACTGGCTTAAGCAGGGGGACACGTCTGGCACTGCAGGATTTGAGTCCCTGGCGGCGTAGTATGTTACTGATGGTAGGCTTTGTTACTTTGGTCCCAGCTCTCTGCAGGTCATTCACTAGGTCCCCCCGTGTGGTTCTGGGATTTTTGCTCACCGTTCTTGTGATCATTTTGACCCCATGGGGTGAGATCTTGCGTGGAGCCCCAGATCGAGGGAGATTATCAGTGGTCTTGTATGTCTTCCATTTCCTAATAATTGCTCCCACAGTTGATTTCTTCAAACCAAGCTGCTTACCTATTGCAGATTCAGTCTTCCCAGGTCTACAGGTGATATAAAAATAAAACTGGTGCCAATCTTCGTAACATCTAGGACCTGTATACTAGGCGGTGTCAGAGGAAGGCCCAAAAGATTGTTAAAACCTGTTGGGGATAGGGGGGCACAAGGAGTTCCCTGAAGGGAACACGCCCTCCCATTCAGCTGATAAAAATATTCTTTAGAAATATTTAATTTTCACACATTAACAAGTCCAATACAGAAAATGAAAGATATAAACATCTTGTTAATCTACCCATCGTGTCCGATTTTGAACATGTTTTACTGTCGAAAACACAACATATATTTATGTTAGATGACCACCAAATTCAAAAACACACAGAGCGGTATTTCAGTCACAAAAGCATAAATATAGACTAAATGAATCACTAACCTTTGATTATCTCCATCAGATGACACTCATAGGACATCATGTTATACATGTATTTGTGTGTTTTGTTCGATAATGTGCATATATATATATATATATATATATATATATATATATATATATATATATATATATATTTATTTTTATCTCAGTTTACATTGGCATGTTATGTGCAGAAATGTTTTGATTCCAAAACATCCGGTGATTTTGCAAAAATACTCACAATAAACATTGATAACAGATGCAAGTGTTATTCACAGAATTAAAGATAAATGTATCCTCTATGCAACCGCTGTGTCAGATAAAACATTTAAAAAACTTTACAGAAAAAGAATAATCTGAGAACAGCGCTCAGAACCCAAAGAAATAGCCGCCATTTTGGCATCAACAGAAGCTACAAAAAAACACTAAATATTCACTTACCTTTGAATATCTTCATCATAAGGCAGTTCCAGGAATCCCAGTTTGACAACAAATGACTGATTTGTTCCATAAAGTTCCAAAAAGCCCATAATTTAGCCACTTGTTGTTAGCTTGTTCAGCCCAGCATTCAACCCTCAAAAAGCACGAGCAATTGCTCCAGACAAAAACTCTAAAAGTTCCGTTACAGGTCGTAGAAACAAGTCAAATGATGTATGCAATCCATATTTAGGATATTTTAAACATTAATCAGCAATAACGTTCCAACCGGAGAATTTCATTGTCTGACGAAACGCATAGGAATGGTAGGACACAATCTCGTGACCGCGCGTAATGAGACCGAGGCTTTCTACCAGACCACCCACACAGACTTATTATGAGCCCCTTCTTCATAGTAGAATCATACAACCAGAATCTAAAGACGGTGACATCTCGTGGAAGCCCTAGGAAGTGCATGCTCATCCATATCTAACATGGACATCCAATGGCACTGTTTTCTATATTGAGTTCTCACTTCCTGTTTGGATTTCTTCTCAGGTGTTTGTCTGCCATATGAGTTCTGTTTTACTCACAGACATAGTTCAAACAGTTTTAGAAACTTCAGAGTGTTTCCTAACCACCAGTAATAATACTATGCATATATCCCCATCTGGGAAAGAGTAGGAGGCCGTTTACTCTGGGCACACCTTTCATCCAAAAGTGAAAATACTGCCCCCTAGCCTCAACAGGATCATTATTAAAGACTCCAGTCCCACCCAAGTCATAGACTGATCTCTCTGCTAACGCACGGCAAGTGGTACTGGTGCCAAGTCTAGGACCAAAAGGCTCCTTAACAGCTTCTACCCCCAAGCCATAAGACTGCTATTATTAAAAATTAATCAAATGGCCACCTGGACTATTTACACTATTTACACTATCCAGGGAGGAGGTTAGAGAGGCAGATAAGGGTTGTTGTTGCTCAGATCTCTCTTTCTCTCACTCTCTCAGACACCCTCCGTTGGAGTTGTGTTCTCCTATGTTTATGTCTAACTCCTTCCTGAGTTCTGAGACTCGGGGACGGGTCAAGATCATCACCGGACCCAACTCATCTGGCAAGAGCATCTACCTCAAACAGGCAAGGACACACACTCACTCCCGCACACGCACACACACACACACACACACACACACAGAAAGTGTCAAAGACAGATACAGTTCTTGAGTTGTTTCAGGATAGATTGTTTTCTCTTCCTTCTGATTGGCTGAGTCAGGTGGGTCTGATTGTGTTCATGGCTCTGATTGGTTCTGACGTGCCAGCGAAGGAGGCAGAAATTGATCTGGTTGACGGAATCTTCACACGCATGAAGAGCAGAGAATCTGTGTCTGTAGGACTCAGCACCTTCATGATAGACCTCAACCAGGTACACATACACACTACGCCAGTGGTGGAAAAAGTACCAAATTGTCATACTTGAGTAAAAGTAAAGATACCTTAATAGAAAATGACCAGTAAAAGTGAAAGTCAGAGAGCGAGAGAGAATTAGAGGGAGCATACTTAAATTCACACAGGACACCAGATAAGACAGGAGAATTACACCAGATATAACAGACTGACCCTAGCCCCCCGGCACATAGACTATTCCTAGGCCGTCATTGAAAATAAGAATTTGTTCTTAACTGACTTGCCTAGTTAAATAAAGGTAAAATAAAAAATAAAAATAAAAATTGCAGTATAGATTCTGGAGGTTAAGACGGGGGGGGGGCACTGTGGCTCCATCCAATGATAGCCCCGGTCAGGGCCAACCAGGCAGGATATAAATACTACTTGAGTAAAATGCTAAAACTATTTGGTTTTAAATGTACTTAAGTATTAAAATTACATGTAATTGCTAAAATATACTTAAAGATCAAGATGCACTATTCATAAATCTCTCTGCCATTTCCTGGTTGCAAAAATCCAAATAGTTTGCCAAATTTCAGTTTGTGACAAAACAAGCAGTCATTGTGACAATCATTGTATCATCTAAACCGCTGTGAAATATATTTTCCATAACCAAAACTATTGTATATTCAGCTTTTTGAAGCTGGTGTACAAAACCAAAAGTAAAAGACGCAAAAACAAACGTCAGAACGCGAAGCATAGAAATAGCCCACATAGGACAGATCTATTGCTTCTTAGACTTGCTTTCAATAGGAATGAAAGATCTATAACTCACAATTCTGTGTGAATTTGGTCAGGTCAACCAAAAAAAATGACATGATGTATCAAAAGTAAAAGTATAAATCATGGGGCCTCCCGGGTGGCGCAGTGGTTAAGTGCCATCAGAGACTCTGGGTTCGCGCCCAGGCTCTGTTGTAACCGGCCGCGACCGGGGGGTCCGTGGGGCGACACACAATTTGGCCTAGCACTAACCAAGGTTGCCAGGTGCACGGTGTTTCCTCTGACACATTGGTGCAGCTGGCTTCCGGGTTGGGTGCGCGCTGTGTTAAGAAGCAGTGTGGCTTGGTTAGGTTGTGTATCGGAGGATGCATGACTTTCAACCTTCGTCTCTCCCGAGACCGTACGGGAGTTGTAGCGATGAGACAAGATAGTAGCTACTAAACAAATGGATACCACAAAATTGGGGAGAAAAAGGGGTATAATTCTTCTTTTTTTTTTTAAGTATAAATCATTTCAAATTCCTTATATTAAGCAAACCAGGTGGCACAATTATTATTATTTATTTATTAATATTGATAGCCAGAGGCACACTCCAACATTCAGACATCATTTACAAGCAAAGCATGCGTGTTTAGTGAATCCGCCAGATCAGAGGCAGTATGTAAGCAGGGAAATTATCTTGAAAAGTGTGTGAATTTGACTATTTTCCTGTCTTGCTAAGAATTTAAAATGTAACAAGTACTTTTGGGTGTCTGGGAAAATGTATGGGAGTAAAAAGTACAAAAGTACATTATTTTCATTAGGAATGTAGTGGAGTAAAAGTAAAAGTTTTCACAAATACCCTCCAAAAAACGACTTAAGTAGCACTTTAAAGTATTTTTACTTAAATACTTTACACCACAGCACTACAGACACGCATGCATTTACCTATTCTCAGTGTGTCATACACGTATGTGTATGTCTGTGCTACAGATGGCTCATGCTCTGAACCACAGCAGCGGTCACTCACTGGTCCTGATTGATGAGTTTGGGAAAGGAACTAACACGGTGAGAGAGAGGGAAAGAGGGATGAAACATGTGAGAGACATGAAAGGAGTGATGGAGGAGAAAGGTCTCTCTTACACTGCCCAGTTATTTGCCTTTCTTTGGGTCTTTCCATGTTTCAATGTGGGTCCAAGTAAACTGTTGAACTGTTTCTCACCAGGTGGATGGGCTTTCCCTTCTGGCGGCATCGATCTCTCATTGGCTGAAAAGAGTTCCATCCGAGGTTCCTCACATTCTATTGGCCACTAACTTCCACAGTCTGCTACAGCTGGGTCTCCTACCTTCCTCAGGCCTGCTGTCACTACTGGTACTGTGTGTGTGTGTGTGTGTGTGTGTGTGTGTGTGTGTGTGTGTGTGGTGTCTGTCCCTTTCAGTATGTAAGGCTGGGATTTGTTGGGGAAAAACCCTTTAAACGGTGTATTGTCTGCCCTAAGCATGCCTTGGACTGAATTCCAGCCTTGATATGTGTGTTTTGTGTGCGTAGACTCTGGAGACAGCGGTGGATGGGGATGAATTGGTGTTTCTGTACCAGCTGAAGGATGGGATCAGTCGCTTCAGCTATGCAGCCAACATCGCTACACTGGCAGGCCTTCCCCCCAGCCTCGTACAGAGAGGAGTGGAGGTACGCTACACCACACACACACTAGCATAGCTGTGGGATTTAGGGGTGCTGCAGCACTCCCTGAAAAATCTGAAGATTTTCTTTTATATATAGAGTGTATTCGGAAAGTATTCAGACCTTGACTTTTTCCACGTTATGTTACATTACAGCCTTAAATACACACAATACCCCATAATGACAAAGCGAAAACAGCTTTTTAAAAACATTTTTGCACATTTATTACAAATAAAAAACATACCTTATTTACATAAGTATTCAGACGCTTTTGCTATGAGATTCGGAATTGAGCTCAGGCACATCCTGTTTCCATTTGTTGAAAAGAAAAATGCTATTGCAACCTCTTTGCAATAAGGAATTGAGACCAAAAGCTCAAGAGAAGTTAAGTGTTTAATACCAAGGACACAGTCAGCTGAGTGCATACATTTAGAAAGTTCACAAAACATCTTATACTCTTCCCTCCTTTTGGTCACCACCCTCTTGCAGGTGTCACCTCCCCAGCTATACATTTTATAACCCCAATGAGTTTCCCTCCTTTCCCCTGTGGAATGTCCATGGTCCTCTCTTTGTTTAGCTAGATGTCAGAATCACACCCCGTCCATCTTCATTTTCCTGGGCCTGACCCTGCTATTTGATCCTAGGCAATTTCCTCTTATCTATTTAGGTCAACCTTTCTAAATTAGCATCCACACAGTTTCATGGCCTAAACTTCATTAATACTCACAGTAATCAATCACTAAACAGGATACAAACAAACTACAAACTATTTATTTTATTCATTTATTTTTTCTCCACAAAAGTAGTGCACTCCATCTTTAATAGTTTTGTATTAGCGGACTGATATAGCATCTGTAATGCAGCCGAAAAATATTTTTCCAGCACCCACCCTCAAAAAAAAAAAATCTACCAAAAATATATATATATATAAAAAAAAAATATATATATATAAAAAAAAATATATATATATATAACACTCCCAAACTACTTCCTGTGTCTATGCACACAAGTACAATAAGGCATCACATTTTCTTCAACAGAAATGCAAACTTAGAGGTTAAGTTATGTATGTACATGTGTGTTTGTGTAGGTATCTGAACTGTACAGAACAGGAATGACCATTAAACACATCGACCGACCATCTACAGAGGAGCATGCAAACAAGTAAGTCACACAATCACAGTGAACACACACACAAAGTCAAATCAAATGTTCTTGGCCGAATACAACAGGTGTAGACAGTGTAAGGCTTACTAACGAGCCCATTCCCAACAGTGCAGAGTTAGAATAAAGCAAATATTTCCTCAATAAAAAGGAAATGGTAACACAATAACAACAATAACGAGGCTAAATACGAGGAGTACCTGTACCGGGTCAATGTGAGACCACCAGATTTTACATTTCAATAAGTTGAGATAAATGAATGCATGTAAATGTGAACATGAATGAATGCCTCCACTTCAGTTTACGCTTAATGTTTTTTCTTGCACTGTAACCAATGATTTATGAAAACTGACTTGATAGGTTGATGTCCTCATTGTGGTTTTACACACGTTATTGGAATAGTTATGAAATAAATGCACATTGTTATATTTGGTAACACTTGCTTATTTTCCCTCGACAACAACCCCATTTGATGCATTGAACGGATGTGGGTGGATCAATGTCTACATAAGGTGGCTAACACTCACAAACGCTCTGAGGAAGGCCTTGAGGCCGATATGTAACGTTTTTAAAGAGCAGTGATACTATCAAGATCAGTGTGCGGGTTTCCTCTTTTTCTCATCTTATTCAGCTGTTACCATTCACCTGCAACAAAGATGGCTCTGTTTTCTTTGTGTGTGTGTCCCTGTCAGGTGTGTTTGTGTGGTGAATAAGTTTCTGTGTGTGGACCTTGAGGACCAGAGTGTGGATCTGCAGTGCTACATGGAGGAGCTGCTTCCCTCTGGAGGAGACCTGCTCTAACAGCAACGCTCCTGTTGTCTGTCTAACAGCAACGCTCCTGTTGTCTGTCTAGCAGCAACGCTACTGTATACCAGTATGACCTCAGTTTCACTGACTGTAGGAGGAAGTTGCCCCAAGATGCTGATGGTTTTAGAGAGGTTAAGATGATCCTAGATCTGTGAATATGGGTCTGAGAGATTGATGCATACTACTTTAGGATTTACCATAACACTAAAGTCAATGGGAGCTACTGTAGTATTCTCTATGGAAATGTTTAGGTTTGGAGGAGAACATAAAAGTAATTTTGACGGGTTTAAAATATGCCAACCAAGATTGAGGACAATGTAAATTTGTATTACGTTATTCAGTTACAATTCAGAATGTTCAATAAATATGAAAAAATAAAATCTAGTCTCCTTTTGTAGTTTATGCCAACAACAGAATGAGAAAATTACATTTATTAAAAATTGAATTCCATAAAACCATCTAACCAATTTTCACTGAGCCCAGAGACAGCTTCTAAGGTTTGAACATGACACTTTTGCCTCAATCTGACACATCCACATATGCTAATTACTGTCCATATTCCTTGACAAATAAACACAATATTTACAGAAAATTGAATAAATGTGTGCTGCTGGGGACTTTATGATGCATGGTGGTTATTGTAGTCTGTTGAAGGTGAGGATCATGGTTATTGTAGTCACTGTCAGGGAGAGGAGAGGTGGATGATGGTTATTGTAGTCAGTGACAGGGAGAGAAGTGTGTTGAGGGGTAGTGTGTGTCCGGTGTTGCAGAAGTGTGTGTCGCAGCAGTGCCTGGTCATCATGTAGATGGTTGTGTTGGAGAAGATCTCCACATTGGTCACCAACTCACACTCCTTCGCCTTGACACAGCCCAGCAACTTAACATCCAGCACATCACCTACAGAAACACACACACACACACTGTCAACACACTAATATGCTCTGCTTCACATTTCTCTGCCAAAAATCCACAAAATCCAGCAGCATAATGTCCCACACACAGCACGGCCATGTCTATCCATGTGACCCACCTGCCTTCCCTCGGCCAGTGTAGCACTTCTCCCCGATATTGCAGTTGGTTTTGGTGGTGTAGCAGGCATCCCAGAAGCCCAGGTCACAGCGGAAACACTGCAGAGGCCCCTCCTCCCGTTGCTCCTCCTGATCATCCTCATCTGGGACCACAGGGTAATATCATGTACAGTACACTCACATAGGGACATAATCGCTACAAGTCATGAGTCTTTTATTGATAGAATTGATCATTTAACGTCGAAGGCTGCTCCTAACGGAGACAACATTACATTCGTAAAAAAGGATTGAAGGTTTATTTCTATTGTGATCCTCTTTGGCAAATAATATGAAAGGTGGGCAAGATCGCATTGTACACACTACACTCAATGCAGTTTTAAAAACATGAACAATTACAAATATTTACAACATAATCAACAGTACAGAGGTACCCAAGGCTCCCGAGTGGCACAGCGGTCTAAGGCACTGCATCTCAGTGCTCAAGGCGTCACTACAGACCCTGGTTTGATTCCAGGCTGTATCACAACCAGCTGTGATTGGGATTCCCATAGGGTGGTGCACAATTGGCCCAGCATCGTCCGGGTTATGGTTTTTGCAGGATAGGCCGTCATTGTAAATAAGAATTTGTTCTTAACGGACTAGCCTAGTTAAATTTTAAAAAACAATAAACCCTTACACAGGTCACTTCTTGAAAAGAAAAATAGCTCTAATCAATCAACCATTATTTTTGTGTGATGCTTTAAAGCTCTGATGACAAAGATTGAATTTACAGTGGTAATTTGTTCCACAGTACTGCAATAGTAGAATAGAAGTATATGTTATTCCCAATGAAGCTCTTGAATCTACAGGGTTGAACATGGGTACCGAATGGGCGCTTGAGAACAATCTTGACTCAGTGGTGTAACATAATTAAGTAAAAATACTTGAAAGTACTACTTAAGTAGTTTTTTGCAGGTATCTGTACTTTACTATTTATGACAACTTTTACTTCACTACATTCCTAAAGAAAAGTATGTACTTTTTACTCCATACATTTTCCCTGACACCCAAAAGTAGGACAGGAAAATGGTCTAATTCACAAACTTATCAAGAGAACATCCCTGGTCATCCCTACTGCCTCTGATCTGGTAGACTCACTAAACACATGTTTCATTTGTAAATTATGCCGTCTTTGCTTAATATAAGGAATTTGAAATTATTTATACTTTTACTTTTGATACTTAAGTATATTTTAGAAATTACATGTACTTTTGATACTTAAGTATATTGAAAACCAAATACTTTTAGACTTTTAATCAAATAGTATTTTACTGGGTGACTTTCACTTTTAATTGAGTCATTTTATATTAAGGTATCTAAACTTTTATTCAAGTATGACAATTGGATACTTTTTCCACCACTGCTTATTCTGAGTTTTCTGAAGCTTATTCTTGAAGCACACACATAATCAATTATCTAATCAAAATGACACTGCACAAGGGGCCCTGCCAGTGTCTACAGTATTTTCCTATCATGACAACATTATTTCCTAGCCAGAAACCTTACTTTTTGGTTCACCTTTGAGAGATTTTAAGGCCATACTCTCACCTGATGGGTCACTATCTTACTCACATCCAAGGTAGCTCACTGCATCTTTGGCAATAACCACTGTGGCTATTGTAGACTACAGAAGACTGTCTATAGTAGACTACAGAAGACTGTGTCTATAGTAGACTACAGAAGACTGTGTCTATAGTAGACTACAGAAGACTGTGTCTATAGTAGACTACAGAAGAATGTGCATAGTGCACCAAGATGTTACAGTAAGAGGGGAAACTAAAGTAGTTTAGTCAGGTAATTTTCTTAGGTAGATGTATCTTGTGTTCATCTGCCAGCAGCATATCACAATGCATCCCTCTACTGAAAAGCATTAATGGTGGATGAGGTAAGTTTGTAAAGCACTTTGAGCACCTACAGTAGGTGGAAATTAGGTGTAGGTGGTAAGTCTAACCCTATGTACAAATTCGGGTTAGACTTACTGCTTATAGCTAGTCCAGCTATACTGTTGCTCCATTACCACCTGGCATGGCCATCCACCTCTGGTGGGAGCAGCTCCTAGTGCTAATCCAAACCCTGAGTTTCAGTGATGTTCCTAATCTCTGGTCATCAGCCCCTCTCATCCTGTTAGCTTGTTAGCCCCTGCCAGCTCAGGTGAACACTAATTGGCTAGAGGGTTGGGGTTACACAAACTCACCAACTAGAACTAGGAAGTATTTCATCCAGTGTTTGCTATATCACTGGGTTGGAACAAAGACCTGCATGCACACACCAGGACTACACTGGACCTAATGATTACTATATGGATTACAATAGCTTCCTAAAACTAATTTCAGTAATCATCCCAAACCAGAGGAGGCTGGTGGGAGGAGCTATAGGAGGACGGGCTCATTGTGATGTCTGGAATGGAATCAATGGATTGGTATCAAACATATGAAAACCATGTTTGACTCTGTTCCATTCATTCCATTCCTCCTATAGCTCATCCCACCAGCCTCCTCTGTCCCAAACATAGAGTCACCCAACTCAACCTCAACTTAACTCTCTTCCAGTAATTATCTTCTCTTCCAGTAATCATCCCAAAAATAGTCATCCAACCTAACATTTTTTCAGGAAAAAAAGCACAACTACCTTCAGGAGAGCGACTGCAGGACTGGTGGAGGTGTTTAAAGACATGAAAAGCCCATCCTCTTCAATCAGAACAATCCCAGTATTTGTATAAAACTGATACTGACATTTGTATGACATCATAATATAATTATTTTCGTAGTGAATAGTGAATATGTTCATGGAGGCTCTGTGTAGCTACAATGTCATGTTTATGTTCTTATTGATGTGTTATGTATGCTTTATGAACACACATTTAAAAATATTTAAATGTGCTGTAGCAGTTGAGTTTTTTATTTTATGTATTTAACAAGGCAAGTCAGTTAAGAACAAATTCTTATTTACAATGACCTTGGTCTGTAGTTGGTGTTAAACAACATCAGGAAATATATATAATATAATTCTATGATTATAACATTTCAACTTTATGTCCCCCACATTCTGTGTGAAAAACTTCACATCCCATACCTAAAGTATAGCCTACCTAAATACTATGACCCAGATCAGAGAAAGACCAATTCATCTCGATTTACCTGCAGAAGCTGTTAACATCGCCAGGGCAAAAACACAGAGCATCAATCCCCTCATTTCAGAAATAAATCCTTCAAACTATCCAGAGAAGGGCCAGATGAGACCACAAAACAAGGTGTGTCCCTGAGGAAGTCAATGAGCTCCATTGTGACAGTAGGAGCAGGCACCCCTGTAGCTAGAATTGGATTAAGACGCATTATACCGGTCTATTCTCACAGACCAATCACTGTTGTTGTCAGAGGCAACACTGCGCAGTGGGCCAGCCATCCGGAGCAGAGAGGTAAAGACAGAGGCTCTCTATAAGCTGTCTAAATATACACTGCTCAAAAAAATAAAGGGAACACTGAAATAACACATCCTAGATCTGAATGAATGAAATATTATTATTAAATACTTTTTTCTTTCCATAGTTGAATGTGCTGACAACAAAATCACACAAAAATTATCAATGGAAATCAAATTTATCAACCCATGGAGGTCTGGATTTGGAGTCACACTCAAAATTAAAGTGGAAAACCACACTACAGGCTGATCCAACTTTGATGTAATGTCATTAAAACAAGTCAAAATGAGGCTCAGTAGTGTGTGTGGTCTCCACGTGCCTGTATGACCTTCCTACAATGCCTGGGCATGCTCCTGATGAGGTGGCGGATGGTCTCCTGAGGGATCTCCTCCCAGACCTGGACTAAAGCATCCGAGAGACATGATGTCCCAGATGTGCTCAATTGGATTCAGGTCTGGGGAACGGGCGGGCCAGTCCATAGCATCAATGCCTTCCTCTTGCAGGAACTGCTGACACACTCCAGCCACATGAGGTCTAGCATTGTCTTGCATTAGGAGGAACCCAGGGCCAACCGCACCAGCATATGGTCTCACAAGGGGTCTGAGGATCTCATCTCGGTACCGAATGGCAGTCAGGCTACCTCTGGCGAGCACATGGAGGGCTGTGCGGCCCCCCAAAGAAATGCCACCCCACACCACAGTGAAAGTATAAATAATTTCATATTCCTTAAAATAAGCAAACCAGATGGCAAAATGTTCTTGTTTTTTTTAATAGTCAGGTCACACTGCTAAATAGTAAAGTAAAGTACAGATACCCCCAAAAACGACTTCATTAGTACTTTAAAGTATTTTTTACTTAAGTACTATTGTAAAGCTAAGACATTTAGTTAACCAATCGGCTCAGACTAAGATCTGTCTGTAACTAGTCTGGGCTACTTTGACTAGTCACTATTCACTAGCTCATGAAAATATCTGCACTTCCCCCATATTAAACTAACACCGTAGCATCATCAGAGAGAATGTTTTTTGAGAGACAGCTGTTGGATTCTTAGAAATGCTCCTTATGTGGGATCTAAATATTTATTTGATTTAACCCTTATTTTGACCGGGAGTCATGCTGAGACCAAAGTTTCTTTTACAGATGAGCTGTGTAATTACAAAAATACACTGCGAAAAGCAAAAAAATATTAAAGTTACAAAGGAAAGAACAGGTGGAGAGGATTAGGTTATCTCGCAGGGCCGCTGGAAAAAGTCTGTTACACTTCATTATTTCATTAACATGTTTAAACACCTCAAAGGGAATAATGAGATGTCCTAAATCAACAATGAGGGTTAGATGTCCATTAGTCATCTGTACTTGACTGAATGATGTACCACATGAAAGGGTGCGCTATTAAAATCCTACTTTATGTGAAGGTGTTGTTGCTGTGGGTCCCAGGTGTCCCATGTGTTGTTGCTGTGGGTCACAGATGTTGTTGCTTTTTGTTACAGGTGTTGTTGCTGTGGGTTCCAGGTGTTGTTGCTGTGGGTCCCAGGTGTCGTTGCTGTGGGTCCCAGGTGTCGTTGCTTTTTGTCACAGGTGTTGTTGCTGTGGGTCCCAGGTGTTGTTGCAATGGGTCCCAGGTGTTGTTGCTGTGGGTCCCAGATGTCCCAGGTGTTGTTGCTATGAGTCCCAGGTGTTGTTGTTGTGGGTCCCAGGTGTTGTTGCTGTGGGTCCCAGGTGTCCCAGATGTTGTTGCTGTGGGTCACAGGTGTCCCAGGTGTTATTGCAGTGCCAAGTTGAAACACTAACTTGAGATCCTGACTATCTACTGATCAATGGGATGTTTGCACAAAGTTGTGATTTGCATGTTAGGATTCAGCCCTCTGTCTCTGGTCCTGTAACCCCAGTAGGGTCTCCCTCCTCGGTAAAGCACACGTGTCTGACTCAGCGAGGATTTAAGCAGCTTAGAGACAGTGCTCCCAGTCCCACCGGGGGGGGTACTGATCCTGCATAAACTCTAATAAAATGTATGACTGACATTAGAGGGAGACTAAAACGACTGTCCTGTTTGTGGGATTGCGTAACACAGCGACAGTTAAACAAATCTAGGCAACAGCAAGAGCAGAAATACAATGCACAGGTTATCTCCGTGTGGGACAGAGAGGGTGTGCGCGTGTGCGTGTTATGGGAGGCCATAGGTGGAGCATTGTGAGAGTAAGTGTTAGGGTCAGGCAGGGATTACATGTGAATTTAATCTGATGTTCAGGATTACAGTCCAGCAATCAAACACTGACTGACCACATAATTCAGCTGCTGCATTAAATTCACAAAAAACACACACTTCCCAGTATTAGCATAGTCAGAAGCGAGAAACCAAGTACTGGTCTATCCCTGGTAGTGTCACTGGTGGTGAACCGGGGTTAATGGGTTCAAAAGCAGTATGAGGTGTGAGTGGTTTAGCATGTGTGAAAGCATGCATGCGGTTGTGTGTGTGTTGTGCCTGTGTCGTGTAGATGTGTCTGGCCGTGCAGGGCAAGGCAGTCTTGGCGTTCCTCACTAATCTCAATGGCATTATCCCAGCATGTGTCTGAACAACAGAGGAAATACTCTGCAGTCCTGAAATACCAATAAAAAACCATTGGTCGTTTCCACAGTGTAATCGGAGGCTGGAGGAGAACACTCAGGACAATTAAATTCACCCCTCCCTCTCCCCCCTTCATCTCTCCCTCCTCCTCCCCCCCTTTACTGCATCTGCATCTGTGGGCTCTATTCAATTAAACCCAGTCGAACATCCTAATGGTTTTGTGTACCTTAAAGACCAAAGGATTGCTGCATACACGCTGCAAAGATATACTTCATATATGCACTGCAAACAGACTGGGCACATTTGGTTGAGTTGTCAGCTAATGTGAATTCAACATGAAATCAACAAAACAAATTCACAATGATATTGGATTTAGGTTAAAAGTTGGGTGGGAAAATGACGCAATTGCCTTACGTTGATGACTTTTTGCAAATGCTTTGTTGAAATGAAGTGGAACAACGTGGATTCTACCAGTTATTGGCCAGTGGGTAGTAACATCTAACTCAAGTAAAGAGTAAGCATGTAGACAGCCAACAGCCAACTATGAGAAGGCATTCACTTTGTTTTCATTGCTATGATTTCCGTCCATCTCGAGCCAAGTTTGGGTGTGTGTAAACAGAAACCCTATAGGAGAACAGCCATGAAAAACAGAGTCACTAATATTAGATAAAACTTTGAGTTACAGTTAAAACGACATCATGAATCAAAGTTCTCCAAAGCAGCCTGTTCCATAGTGGAATGTCTGGCCGTATTTAGTGTGTGTACGTGCATCATTCAGGATGGCACCACAGTCACTGTCTGCAGTGGAATCCTCTCCTAAGCCCAAATACAGTCAAACAACCCTGAGAGAGACTTTACTACACAACAACAAGCTGACGTCACCTAGCCCTGTCTCCCCCTGGCCCTGCCCGTCCTAGAGGGGTAGAGAGAGATGCCCAACACACTCCACTGCATCTACAGCCTATAGAAACCACAGAGAGAGATGGAGAAATATGTGGTGCATTTATTTAGAAAAGCGTGTACAGATGTGAGTACAGTAGTATCTCAGAGTTGGAGAATAGAGTGGATAGGGGAGCCTGTCTGAATGTTATAGTTGATCTCACTGGAATTACAGGAGTCAGAGTACACAGAGGAGGGGGCTGGGGAGGGACAGGAGGAGGGGGAGTCCTGGTGGTATAGGACTCTGGTCAGCAGGGTTGACCCCCCTTTACCCCCCACCTCTCTGACTCTCTCTTCACGCCCCTGTCCCTCCCCTGGTAGCAGTGAGCTCAGCACCCCCACAGAGAGAATGTTCAACTCTGACCCCTCCTGTTTAGGCACTCTGGGAGGCAGGGGGGGCGGGCACTCCTCAGGGAGAGGGGAGTGTCTGTCTGAGGGCTCTCTCTGGTTCCCCTGTTCCACATCCTCATAATCACGGTTCTCCCGGCGCCATTCCCTTGTTTTCTTCTGTTTGTGTTTCCCCTGCTCCTCAGGGTTCTCAAGGTTCTCACGCTCTCGGTTCTCGCGGTCCCGGTTCTCATACAGCAGGGTTCCAGCACAGATGAAGATGAACAGGCCGATGCCCATCACGACAGGGCCGAGCAGTTTCATTCGCTCGCTGTGGGAGCTGCCTCGCCCACCCACAGGGTTAGGGGTGGAGCTAGCGTACCCGGCCACGGCCACAAACATTCCCACCATCACCACGACAACGCCCGCTAGTAGCCACGCCCCAGGAGGGGAGCGGAGGCGGAGTCTGACTTCGAGCTCATCCTTCTGTGGGCAGGGCCATGTGGTTTGTGGGCAGGTTGTTTTAGGTGAGTGGGAGGAGTCTTGGGTGCAGACGGCGTTGACCGCTCCGGTGGACCCCTCTGCTGTCATCCTCTACCACAGACTGGATAGACAGAGGACAAGTACAGGAGAGAGAGAGAGCGAGAGAGAGAGAGAGAGAGAGAGAGAGAGAGAGAGAGAGAGAGAGAGAGAGAGAGAGAGAGGATGCGGACAGGAAAAGAGGGAGGATGAGGACAGGACAAAGAGGGAGGATGAGGACAGGACAAAGAGGGAGGATGAGGACAGGACAAAGAGGGAGGACGAGGACAGGACAAAGAGGGAGGACGAGGACAGGAGAAAGAGGGAGGACAAGGACAGGAGAAAGAGGGAGGACGAGGACAGGAGAGAGAGGACGCGGACAGGAGAGAGAGGGAGGACGCGGACAGGAGAAAGAGGGAGGGAGGGGAGGACGAGCACAGGAGAAAGAGGGAGAGAGAATGAGGACAGGAGAAAGAGGGAGAGAGGACGAGGACAGGAGAAAGAGGGAGAGAGGACGAGGACAAGAGAGAGAGAGAGGGTGAGGACAGGAGAAAGAGGGAGGATGAGGACAGGAGAGAGGATGAGGACAGAAGAGAGGACGAGGACAGGAGAAAGAGGGAGGGAGGATGAGGACAGGAGAAAGAGGGAGGATGAGGACAGCAGAGAAGACGAGGACAAGAGAAAGAGGACAGAAGAGAGGACGAGGATAGGAGAAAGAGGGAGGACGAACACAGGAGAGAGAGGATGAGGACGAGAGAGAGAGAGAGAGAGAGAGAGAGAGAGAGAGGAGGACAGGAGAGAGAGAAAGAGGACGAGAACAGGAAAGAGGACGGGAGAGAAAGAGGACGAGGACAGGAGAGAGAGAGAGAGAGAGAGAGAGAAAGGGGACAGGAGAGAGAGGGGACGAGGACAGGACAGAGAGAGAAGATGAGGACAGGAGAGAGGACAGGAGAGAGAGGGAGGGCGAGGACAGGAGAGAGGGTGAGGACAGGAGAGGAGAGAGAGAGAAGATGAGGACAGGAGAGAGAGAGAGAAAGGGGACAGGAGAGAGAGGGAGGGTGAGGACAGGAGAGAGAGGGAGGGTGAGGACAGGAGAGAGGTAAGGGGGAAGAGAAAGGGGTTAAATCAGAGGAAGAGAAAAAAGACAGGGGGAAAAGGGTGGGGTGGAGTGAGAGGGATTGTTGAGAGTTGACTTTGTAAACAACAGGAAATAACAGAGGTGATAAGAACCCCAGGAGTTAATGAGATGCAGTATGTGAGTCTCTCGCGCCCCCTTCTAAACTCCACGCTAGATTAACCTGTACACAAGCCCGTTCACTGTAGCCGTCACATTTAAACTCGAACTAAATATTCCACAATAGCCTATGTAAATAATAAAACAAAGCACTGTCAAGACAGACATATAAATGGCGTCCAATTCTGAACTAAATTGATAATATATGGTCCCAGTGGTAACTCTCAATTGACCAAGTCCCAGATGTAGCTTCTATTAGATTTCACATAAAGTAATTTCGTCTGATTTGGGGCTTTCCTTGAACATAACATTCAATCATTCCGTCACTTAAACAAGGACCATGAATGCAAAAAACGAGACCTTTAGTAAAGATTACAACAAGTTCAGAAATTGTAGATTTTTACATAATATTATATAAATGATGACATTAACACCAGTCAAAAACTTTAATCGAAGGGTTGAACTTGTGCAACATTGTAGCAGACCCTCGACAACTTTTCTCAAGAGCGGAGTTGCGTTGTCCGATTCCGGATGCAATGTAACCGTAATCTTTTAATTTATGGTTATCTGACACTAAAACTTTTTTGACATTGGGGATGTCTGAATAATGCTTTAAAATGTAAGTTAACACTATTGACCAAATACAAACTAAAATTAACAAGTAACACTTGCTTTTCATGTGCTGCGCTCTGATTTTTGAGAACGTTCCGATAATGGTTACTTGCCTCGATTTGGCTGTTGCTCGGTTGTGGACATTTCCGCGTCGCTCCTGCTGCTGACATATCTGGAACTATTTTCTCAACATGATGCCCGTTATTTACTTTTGTCCCTACATTAATATGGTCAGCGTTGACTCTTCAGCTCCCTCTTTAAAATGTTTTCCCGGAGTTTCACCCCTCAACCAGGCTGCTTAACATCTGTCCAGCCTTGGTTTAAAGCGGCGAGTAGGCTACTACGGCGCATGCGAGATCTTGGTGCTCATAAATTCCCGATGAGTAAATATGCCTAAATGTTTCAGTTGCCTATTTGACTTAACTCTATACTATGCGCACACTTTTCTTTTTGGAATTGTTTGATGTTTCAGAAGCAGTAAGCCAGAGCATTACGCTCTGTGAATGTTTTTTTGGTTTTAATATCCCAACTAGGGTCATTTTGCTGGACCCCACAAGGAAAATTCTACTTTAGGTTTAGGGTTTACAGTTAGAATTAGGGATTAGGTCTAGGGGGTTAAGGTTAGGGAAAATAGATTTTTGAATGGGAATCAATTGTTTGGTCCCCACAAGGATAGTTAAACAAGACTGTGTGTGTGTGTGTTAGCAAGATAAGCTGTGTCTGGTTGTGAGGGGTAGTGGGATTCGTTGGCTGGTTTGGGCCAGTCCCACAGTGATCCTAGTAGTTATTATTAGTTAGAACAGCAGCATACTGGGGGGATGAAGGGAGGAGAAGAGGGATTGGGATTGATAAATAGATTGGTGTGGGCCGGGATGGAGAAAAGCTTATGACATAACCAGGTGTGTCCGTGGACAGGACAGGTGTGTGCTTAGGTGTGGTGTCAGTTCCTGTGAATCTGAGACATGATACAGACATCACTGACAAGGTAATGATGACCACAGATCAGTGTGGTTAACAGATCAGAAGAGTGGATAACCAAGCCCTCAGGCAGTATGCACATTAGAAGAATATACAACCCCAGAGACTGCATTTCATTTATTCCATTCCACTCACACACTCCAGCAAACGCAAGCCATCATGTACTTACACCACTCACACCATCTCACAAGTCAACAGCACTTATCAATGCCCCTTAAATTCAAATACAGAAATCCCGGTTTTGAATATAAACTATATTGTTGATAAACACACTTCCAAGGTATCGCACGGAGGAGATTGAAAAAAATAATAGTTTACAAAAATCACTAAAGCTTTAAAAGATGAATTCCTCAGTTCAATAAAAAAAAATACATTTTTAATTTCTTGGAAAAGATTGGTATTGATTTGCATAAGCTTCCAAATAACCACTTCCTATAGGGATGCAGGGTGTCACAACCCCAGAGCTATAATACACTATTTACACTGTGTACACAAAGATCATTGAAACAGGAAACAATATTCATTCAGAACAAATTGATGAATTTTGTCTTTCTTTCTTTACGTTCCAATTTCATTAGTGTTTTACCATTAGCTCTAAAGCAGGTACATAGAAAAACATCTCTCTTCAGTTGAATTAGACCTGAAGTCCAGCTTTCCTTAAAGTTCCAATGCTATAACATTCACCCTTTTAAATAAACATCTGACAGGCGCACACACACACACAAACCAATCCTCTCCCTCCACCCAAGCCTTGAGACGTGCCAACCTCTTCCTGCCCTGGACATGTAGAGGAATGCATCCATCTGACAGAGAGGTAAACTACATGGTGAGTTTCTTTCACAACAATAAATAAGAAATCAACAAGTATTCCAGTAAAAACATGTATGGACTAATCTGGTTCCATCTGCTCAGGGCTGAGCACCATTTCCTCAACCATTATATAAAATAAAAATATATATAATATTAAAGGTGGACGCAGCGATATGACGTAGATGCTGAAAGTAAACAGCATTGTGGATCAATTCCCACAACAACTACGAGCGTTAAAGCGCGAGGCTTAACTTCTCCTCTGTTTTGATTCCCGGTAGCCAGGCCAGGGAACAGTGTGAAGCGAACCCATCCACATCTGAGGGGAGGACGGCTCATAGTAATGTCTGGAATGGAGTGAATGCAATGCTATCAAACACATGGAAACCAATACCATTCCATTGATTCCGTTCCAGCCGTTACTATGAGCCCGTTTCCCCCAATTAAAAGGGCCACCAGCCTCCTGCTCCGCAGACACTGTGTGTGACTGTGAGGTCCTGCATCTCACTCATCTCAATATCTGTGGAGCTGCTCGTGGCAACGTCATTTCACTGAGTCTACCTTCAAATTGAATTCAATATCAATACTTTAAAGATGCCTGAACTTTAAAGGTGCCCACTGCTCATTTCTTACTCACTCAGAAAAACATTTAGGTTCATGGGGCAATCTGCAGTTGCTACATACATTTTTGATTCTGGAAGAATATCTTATAAATTCCTCATGAGCTTAGTTCAACTGTCGTACCCCATCAGAACCCCAAAACAACAAATATAAGCTTGTTCATCTTCAATGTTGGTAAACAAAGTAAATGTAAACAAACACTGTATAGCCTCAAAACATCATTTTGATGGTCAGTCCTTGTATACATAGTTCTGTCTATGAATTTGAGAGTGGTAACATTTCTCCAGCCCCATCCATCCCTCAGCTTTTGGCCAAAACAGTGGTGGGGTTACGGAATTGTTATTGTTTCAACTCATAATTGCCCCTTTAAATTATAATTGTTGCTATGTTATAGTATAAAACACTTTCTTGGGTTGACTGTGATGTCTGTCTGACAGGTAAGATCTCAATTGCATACTCCTCGCGTCCTCACTCCTCTGGCTTTCTCATCCAATGGGTTTTAAGAAGGAGACGAGGAGAGGACGCGAGGAGTATGCAATTAAGATCTTCCAACAGACACCACAGGTACATCCTCTCTACTCCTCTACACTGACACCAAGTACATCCTCTCTATACTGACACCAGGTACATTCTCTCTACTCCTCTACACTGACACCAGGTACATCCTCTCTACTCCTCTACACTGACACCAGGTACACATCCTCTCTACTCCTCTACACTGACACCAGGTACACATCCTCTCTACTCCTCTACACTGACACCAGGTACATCATCTCAGATTCCTGGTGGCCATCCATTACATTGCTCTGACCTATCCTACAGGCTCAGATCAGTGCAGATGAAGACCAAAGAGAATAAGGTGAGGAGGCAAAGAAAGGAGATTAAACTTCTCTAGACTATTCAGATAGGGCGGTCGGGTGTGGGAGGAAATGAAGCGTCGGGGGGCGTCTCACTCCTCATCAGCGTTCTTCAGCATGAGTATGGCGTTGTATATCTTGAGGGCAGGGCCTAGTTTGATTGACAGGATCTTGACTATGTCTGCTTGGGTGAGAAGCAGGAAGGCCTCTCCATCCATTTGCTGGAGCGATACACAGAGACACAAAATAAGCTTCAACACAGAACGTGTGCGTGAGTGTTTGAATGTTAATGGCAGAATTTAACTTGACTTGGTTGCATTGTCATAGGATACACCAACCAGGAGCA
Source organism: Oncorhynchus kisutch (assembly GCF_002021735.2). NCBI lineage: Eukaryota > Metazoa > Chordata > Actinopteri > Salmoniformes > Salmonidae > Oncorhynchus > Oncorhynchus kisutch. The sequence continues at coordinate 1,175,629 of NC_034175.2, read as the reverse complement.
GCAGATGAGAGGAGTGTGTGTGACTATTGTGATTCACAAAGTTTTTAAACACACACCCTTAAATGGTTTTTAAATGGTAGCTCTTACCTCTGTCCTGAAGGTGGCAGCATGCTCTTTGCAGCCTGGGAGCCCTTTGACAAAACTGGCCACCTGACCCACAGGGAAACAAACATTAAGACACGCACACACGATTAAAATGCAATAGGATACATAAAGCTATTGTATTGGGTGTATGTGTAATGTATGTGTTTTGCACAATATGTGAGTTTGTACAGTATGCGTAGAGCGCCTGTACATGTTTGTATTGCCTATGTGTTTATGTGTGCGTGTCTGACCTCGTCGGCGGTCCAGGTTGCAACTCTCTTAGCTGTGAGGCCCAGGACCTCAGGGAGCAGCTGGCAGTGTTTGTCCCAGCACAGAGCCACCCTGTGAGGGGGAGAGGAGGAGCCACCCGGGGAGAACACTGACTCATGGAGCGCCTGCTGGAGAGACAGGGAGTCTGGGGGAGAGGGAGGAGAAATGAGCTGTAAATATCTTCAATAGACATGCACAGACAATATATAATCCACACAGCGTTACACTCATTCTCTATTTCTGAGAGCAGAACTCTACCTTTCCCATCTCCACTCTCCTGCTTGACGACGTGCAGCTTCAGATACTTTGGGACTGGAGCAGACCTGTTGAAAGACAACATACAGCGCCTTCAGAAAGTATTCACACCCCACAAATCTTTCCCCATTTTGTTGTGTTACAGGCTGAATTTAAAATGAATGAATTAGAGCTGTGTTTTGTCACTGGCCGACACACAATACCCCATAATGTCAAAGTGGAATTATGCTTTTATTTTATTTTGAATTACTAATTAAAAATGAAAAGCTGAAATGTCTCGAGTCAATAAGTTCAGGAGTAAAAATGTGCTTAACAAATCACATAATAAGTTGTATGGACTCACTCTGAGGGCAATAATAGTGTTTAACATCTCTGTACCCCACAAATACAATTATCTGTAAGGTCCCTCAGTCGAGCAGTGAATTTCAAACACAGATTCAACCACAAATCCAGGGAGGTTTTCCAATGCCTCGCAAAGAAGGTCACCTATGGGTAGATGGGTAAAAATAAATTTAAAAAATAGACATTGAATATCCCTTAGAGCATGGTGAAGTTATTAATTACACTTTGGATGGTGTATCAATACACCCAGTCACTACAAAGATACAGGCGTTCTTTCTAACTCAGTTGCTGGAGAGGAAGGAAACTGCTCAGAGATTTCACCATTAGGCCAATGGTGACTTTAAAACAGTTACAGAGTTTAATGGCTGTGGTAGAAGGATGGATCAACAACACTGTAGTTACTCCACAATACTAACCATACTGAGAGTAAAGGAAAGAAGCCTTTACAGAATATAAAATATTCCAAAACATGCATTCTGTTTGCAACAAGGCACTAAAGTAGTACTGCAAAAAATGTGACAAAGCAATTCACTTTATGTCCTGAATACAACATGTTATGTTTGGGGGCAAATACAATACAACATATTACGGAGTACCACTCTCCATATTTCAAGCATAGTGGTGGCTGCGTCATGTTAAGGGTATGCTTTTAATCATTAAGGACTGGGGAGAGTGGTAAACCTAATGGAGATAAGCACAGGCAAAATCCTAGAGGAAAACCTGGTTCAGTCTGCTTTCCACCAGACACTGGGAGATGAATTCACCTTTCAGCAGGACAATAACCTAAAACAACAAAGCCAAATCTACACTGAAGTTGCTTACCAACTTCCTGAGGCCGAGTTACAGATTTTACTTAAATCTACTTGAAAATCTATGGCAAGACCTGAAAATGGTTGTCTAACAATGATCAGCAACCAATTTGACAGCGCTTGAAGAATTTTGCAAAGAATAAATGGGCAAGTGTGGAAGGTATGGAAAGCTCTTAGAGACTTACCCAGAAAGACTCACAGCTGTAATCGCTGCCAAAGGTGCTTCTACAAAGTATTGACTCGGGTGTGAATACTTATGTAAATGAGACATTTCTGTATTAATTGCCAAAAAATTTGCTAACATTTCTAGAATCATGTTTTCACTTTGTCATTAGATGTGCAGATAGGTGAGAGAAAAAATCTATTTAATCCATTTTGAATTCAGGCTGTAACACAATCAAATGTGGAATACGTCAAGGGGTGTGAATACTTTGGCATTGTACTGTCTTAGTAAACCAACAACAAACACTCTGCTCCATCATGCATTCTAGAGTTTGGTAGGAGAGAGTGGAGTCTGTGTGCTACCTCTTGGCCTTGGCTCCGTCGTTGATGGGCTCAGTGGAGCCCCCTGGTGGCTCACTCTGACTGCTGCACCTGGATTGTTCGCCCTCGTCAACCGTCGGCCCCCTAGTTACACTACCATAGAAACAACTGTTACCATGGAAACAAGTCCACAACTCCAGACTTTATTTGCAGTCAGATAAACAAAGTCATGGAAGCTCTTCCAAACCCCTTCTGTTACATGTTCCACACATACCTGGTCTGAGGGGAGTCGTCTGCAGGCTCGGGCTGCTCCGGTGTGGTTGGGCTGTTTGTCTGGGTGTGTGGAGGAGGGTCTGGGCGTCGCCCACGGTGATGAGGCCCACTCAGGGTCATAGGTCGTTCTCCACTCAGACGGTCTGGTACCTGGCCCTCCCTGTTCAGGTTCATCTCCGAGTATGGACAACTCACCCCACTACACACACAAGTTCAGAACAGGAACACACATCACCTTGCTCACAGATTACAGCACGCAGATCACAAGTCATTGTATGACGTGGTTTGATTAAAACTTTTTTGACAGTTAGTGTGTGTGTTTGTTACTGACGTGTAGTGGGTTCCGTAGCGGGGTCCTCGGATGTGACCTACCCCATTGCATCCTGGGGTAGGACAGCCCTGCCCTGGGAGGACCAGCATATCAGTGGAGCCTGAAACACAACACCGCAGAGTTAATACTACACACAGAGACACACATAAACAGATTGGGAAATATTTGTGGGTTTTAGCAAAGTTATAACCATGTCAATTTTTTGGAAGTGTGTGAGTGTGTGTCTCACCATTGGAGGGGTGTTGTAGGGGATGACTAGTCTTCTGACACCAGCCCACAGGGTGCAGGTCTGGGCAGTCAGCATCCACCCAGTAGTCGTACTCCTCACTCCAGCCATCAAAATGGATCTGAGAAAGACAGAGAGTTACACACACACACACACTACTCCACAATAATCATTCTGCACTCTCACACACAGCATACCCTCAGTCGGTGGTCCTCCACCTCTGCGATGGTTGCTATGCGGATGAGCATGGGATTCCTCTTATCGACAGCTTCCAGCTTCATTCCAGCCTGGAACCCATGGCACGGACGCTACAGGACACATTCAAGAGTTAACATCAGGTGATACAGATGGATTAATATGCATGTTTTGTAATGGGTGTAGCTGACATAAATAAAGACTGTCAGTGGACCCAGAACAGAGCCCTGGGGAACTCCATGTGAAATTCCCCCAGGCCTCGAAATCAACACCAACAATGTAATTTGCATGTGTCATATGTTTTGAGTGTCAACTCCATGTGTGTGCGAGAATGTGAGTCTCTTACCAGTTTGAAGGCACGTGCAGGGGCTGCCTGTGTGCCAGTCTCCTCCATGTATTTATCCCAGGAAAAACTCCTTGGGTGCTTATACTCTGAGAGGAGAAACCACAACACACACCCTTATACAATGTTTCATGGTGTATCCAAATAAAGCGTTGAAATATGTTTGTGTGTCTCACCAGCAGGGGTGGTGAGGGTCAGCTCAGCCTCCTCACAGTAGCCTACAGGGTGGATGTAGGGACTGCTGGCATCACACCAGTAGTCATAGGTGTCGTCCCAGTTGTCAAAGTGTATGAGGAGTCTGTTGTCAACAGCAGCCGCGATGGACGCTACGCAGATCAGATATGGGTTCTTCTTATCCACCGCCTCTAGCTTCATACCCGCACGGAACCCTGACGGAGTCACCGACTACACACACATGCACTCACATAGTTCATATACAAACTTACTTGAATGGACCGAAGGTCACCAACTAATTCACAACACAAACACACTATTAATGGATCCACACAGGCTGTCAGGTAGGCTCACCGTGTTGAGGCTCTTGAAGAGGTGTTTGGGGGCCAGCTGACCTCTGCAGTTCTTCACATACATGTTCCAGTTGAACTCCCCATCCTTACAACCTACACACAAAATGTTGAAGGTTATAGTTTTGTCTATCTACACACACATCATTGTACAGTCGGTAGAATATGCATGTGTGTCGGGTGTGTGTGTATGTGTGTCTGGTGTGTTTGTATCCGTGTCTGGGGTGTGTGTGTATGTGTGTGAGGTGTGTGTGTCGTGTGTGTGTGTGTATGCGTGTCGGGTGTGTGTGTGTATGTGTGTCGGGTGTGTTTGTATCTGTGTCTGGGGTGTGTGTGTGTGTGTGTGTGTGTGTGTGTGTGTGTGTACCTTTAGGCAGTAGCAGCTTGTGTCCCATCTTCTCACACCAGCCCGCCGGTTTCACATCCCAGGTGTCAGCATTTACCCAGAAATCATAGCACTCTGGATACCCGTCGAAATGAAGCCTTACCCTATAACCCTGGATCTGAGACAGACAGAGAGAGAAAGAGACAGAGAGGAAGGAACGCAAAGAAATGAGGGAAAGCGAAGGGTTAGTTGTTAGAAAGCAGACATTCCTCCTATATCTTATTGGTCTGACCTGTTAGACACGTACCTCAGCAACACTGAGCACACAGAACAGAGAGGGGTGACAGGGGTCCAGTCCTTCTAACTTCATCCCCACTTTGAAGGCATTCCTGCTCTGAGGGAACGACTGGTGCTGCGAGACACACACACATAACCCTCTTTCACATGTCTGTACAGCTGTGTGTGTGTGTGTGTCAGAGAGAGTATGATAAAGTGTGCGTGCCTCACCTCCTTGAACAGTTTAAGGGGGGCAGCTATAGCCTTCTCCTCCTCCATGTAGGAGGGCCAGCTCCAGGGTCGCTTCTTATTGGGTGGGGCTGTCACTGGGGGTGGGACAACAAAACAGTCACATCAGCCAATCAGTGACATGAAAACCAGCAGGATTGCAGCACTGACCCCTGGTCTACCTAATTGGACAAACTTTCCAACCCTTGTCATTCCCAACAAATCCATCCATCTATCCATCCTCTCATCTATCCATCCTCTCCCTCCCCTCAGTGTAATAATAGGACATACCTAGCTTTGCCAGCTTAGCAGCTCTCCTCCCTTTGACAGCCTTGGACTTGTCCTGTAGAGAGAGACAGTCACTCATCGGCAGGTGAGCTGCCACACACACACAACATCACAATGCTTTTCAGGACCAGCGTTGACCACATCTTCTATCGTCACCTCTTCCTCCTCCTGGTTGTCTTCCTCTTCATCACCAGAGTCCATGTAGATCTTCCTCTTCTTCCTCACTCGTTTCCCCAGTCCCACCTCCCCCCCCCTCCGCTCTCTGGGTGATGACCTAAACACATACGGAACAGAGGTCATTCTAGGAACTATGCTCATGTGATGACTGTTTTGGATCTTAACTGTTACTGCTATCAATATGCTTTCTAAAATACAGTACAGTAAGAACAGCTAACATGTTTACCTGCCACTGGAGGGCTGGACACAAATGGAGCTGCAGTATTTGCCCTGGAGGAAACTTTCCAGTGGACCGGAGCCCCCACATGACCTACAGCTAGCCATCACAGCCCTGGGGCCTGCCTCCGCCTCGGGGCCTACCTCCACCCTGGGCTCCTCCACCATGGGACCCTCCACAGGGGGACCCTCCTCTAGAGACAGAAGCACAGGGCCTTGAGCTGGGGGAAAGAGCAGAATAATATTGAAGCTTTGTAATTCTATGCCCCCATCTGCAGAGCACCCAGTATGTAGTATGCTAATATACACAGTGCTGACATATATCAGAGCTATGAGTCTAAATACTACACACCTGTATTATAAACAGTCAAAACGATGTTATAACTCCTTCATAACCATACGTTTACTTTACCCTTAGGTGCAAGTGGCTGGACATCCTTGGCTGCAGAAGAGGCTGCGCTGCTCTCTGATTGGGCCTCTGGTGGAGGGGTGGGGCTTTTCGACTGGGCGGGGTTCTGGGGGGTTGGCCCTGACTCTTTGACCTCTGGCTCTGTCACGATCTCCAAAGTTCCAAACTCTGTCATACGGAACTGAGAGATACCAGTCAGTCTACCTGTCTGTAGTATCCATACACACACACACACACACACACACAGTACCTTGATGTCGCTGCCAGGCAGTGTGGCGATGCCGTCCTGCCAGTCCAGAGCACCCATCATGTCAAACTCTGCCCCCTGGGAGGGGCCATCACTGGGAGGGGTGTCAGTCATCTCTCCCTGCTCTCCTCCTCCTGCACTGACATCAATCAATCAGTCAAAATCAAATCAAAATGGTATTTGTCACATGCGCTGAATACAACAGGTAGACCTTACAGTGAAATTCTTACTTAGAAGCCCTTAACAACAATGCAGTTTAAAAAACAAATATACCTAAAAAATACAAATAAAAGTAACAATTAAAGAGCAGCAGTAAAATAACAACAGCGAGGCTATATACAGGGGTTAGTCGAGGTAATATGTACATGTAGGTAGAGTTAAAGTGATTATGCATAGATGATAACAGAGCGTAAAGGGGGGGGGGGGGGCAATGCAAATAGTCTGGGTAGCCATTTGATTAGATGTTGAGGAGTCTTATGGCTTGGGTGTAGAAGCTGTTGACAAGCCTCTTGGACCTAGACTTGGCGCTCCGTTACCGTTTGCCGTGCGGTAGCAGAGAGAACATTCTATGACTAGGGTGGCTGGGGTCTTTGACAATTTTTAGGGCCTTCACCTGACATCGCCTGGTATAGAGGTCCTGGATGGCAGGAAGCTTGGCCCCAGTGATGTACTGGGCCATACGCACTATCCTCTGTAGTGCCTTGCGGTCGGTGGGAGAGGAGTTGCCATATCAAACAGTGATGCAACTAGTCAGGACGCTCTCGATGGTGCTGCTATAGAACCTTTTTGAGGATCTGAGGACCAATGCCAAATCTTTTCAGTCTCCTGAGGGGGGAATAGGTTTTGTCGTGCCCGCTTCACAACTGTCATGGTGTGCATTGGACCATGTTAGTTTGTTGGTGATGTGGACACCAAGGAACTTGAAGCTCTCGACCTGCTCCACTACAGCCCCATTGATGAGATGGGGCTGTAGTGAGGGCTGTAGACTCCTTTTCCTGAAGTCCACAATCATCTCCTTAGTCTTGATCGCGTTGAGGGAGAGGTTGTTGTCCAGTCAGCCAGTAAATGGGCGTGTTCGAGCGGGTACATTTTGTCTAGTCGGCGGTCACCTCCTTTCAAAGTGGGTTGCAACATGGGGATAAAAATGGTTTGACTTGTGCCTACATGTCGACTGCTTGAACTTGACAAAAACAGTGTGATCAAATGTTGTGCAGTTTTTGATGAAGTCGCTGCTGTTGCTTCTCACCAACTGCACCATGCATTATTTGTCAACCAATCATTAGGATGTTTTTGGTGGACCCATGTGAACGTGACCAAAGACGTGACTGAAACAGGAACCAACTTTTTTGCGATTCAAGCTATAGGGGACACAAATTAAAGTGATTTGAGACCTCTCTCTAACCAATTAATTGTACACATGTTATGTTTTCAGTTTGTGAGTGTGTGATATAGAAAAGTAAAGAAAAAGAAAAACATTTATATACAATAGCAGGTATGTTGACACTGCCATGTTGATCTGAGCCTTTCTGTTGGAAAACCATTACTTGGGCCGGAAGATACCAATATCGCGATTCTCGTTAAGATCATGGCAAGGAAACAAATTTCTTTAGGAAAGAAGCCCTATAGGTGGAAATAAACGGTATTATGTTGTCATCCAGAATCACATTGATTTATTTCCAAGCTATAGACACAATATTTTACATACAGCAGGATTTTAAAGGACCAAAGTGTTTTGTCTGCCTCGGGTTTGAATTTCTGCTGTGTAAAAAACATTGCGATACACAGCTAACCATTACAGTGTCCGACATTTGGTTGTCACAGATGCACCTCACCTGACTTTACTCGTTAACACAAAGTTTTGTTAGCCTTGCTACTTGAACACACCCAATCAATCAATAACCATACAGGTGTCACATCCAAATTACCTCGTACCCCTGAACATCGACTCGGTACTGATACCCCGTGTATATAGCCAAGTTATCCTTACTCATTGTGGATTTATTCCTTGTGTTCTTATTTTTTCTATGACTTTTCTATTTCTCTCTCTGTATTGTTGGAAAGGGCCCATCAGTAAGCATTTCACTGTTAAGTCTACACCTGTTGTTTAGGATGCACGAGACAAATAACATTTGATTTGAATTAAGACAGCACGCCCACTTCAGCAGTGGATGGGGAAACACTGCCAAATGACATCTGTCTGTCTCTCATGTTAAGACAAGATGTGTGGGTGTTTGTTCATGCAAGGATATGGGCTAGAATAGGTCTGTCTGTATGTTCTCAAAGTAAAACTGAAATTGCATCCATTTGACAGATCTTTCTCAAATGTCTATCTATGTGTTGTTTTCATTATATATAAGATATCTATGTCTGTATCTTTGTAATATTTTTCCACCCTGTACTTTAGGGACCACAATGGGAATAAGTCACTGACTGTATTTAGCCATCCCTGTTAAGTTTTTCAAATGAATGTAGTGTGTGTGTATGTATATATATTTTAATTAGCTAATAAAAACAATCAATCAAATGACATTATCCAAAATGGGGTACTCAAAAAATATCCCTGGCACAAAAAGTACAGATACCTGCAAGAAGTCAACCAGCGCGTGCAAGTCGGGTACTAAAGAACCGCATTCCATCGCCGCTAGAGGGCGACTGTTGTGGAATACATGCATGCACTTATATGAAGCAAAACAAGAAAATATGTAACTTTTTAAAGCTAAATATCAAAAAATAAATGCACAAGCACCCCTGCATGGATTGGCCTAGAACACAAGTATTGACAAACACCGTGAGACTCCTGTCAAATACAAGTTAAAAGAACAAGTTCAGCTTTTCCTTGTTTTAACAGTATCTTATTAAATCGGCTGTTTGCATTGACGCGGACAACAGCGATGGTAGAATAATCAATGATTTTAAAGAAAACAATGTGTTCTGCATAGAAATGTCAAATTTACGTGTGTTTTAATCAAACCAAGATCACGATATAACGTTTTCGCCTCGACGCTGCATCAACCCTATAGTTTGGTCAGAAATAATATTTTTTGACTGAAATATACGGATGGGAAGTAAACAATCAAGTGTGCTGTTCAACAGCTGTCAGTTTACGTACCCAAGTTTAAACCTCGAATTTATTCGACCATAAATAAAGTGTACGTGCGCCCATGATTAGCATTCGTCTTATACAAAATGGCGGAGCAAAGGAAGAGGCCACCAACACGTTAAAACTATGTAAATGACTCAAGTTATTTATTGAAACATATAATGCAGGGCAGTGTCTGTCAAATAAAACCAAATATATACCCTGCAATTTCATAGGTTAGTGTTTTCCCTCATCATGGCCATTTTCTTTACTTTCCCCTTGTCTCGGAATGTCAGCCAGCTAGCTGCCAGCTAGCTTGCTAACTGCTTCTGGCTAGCAAAGCGTCACTACGGTTCAATTCAAACTGGTAGCTAGACGGCTAGGAACTGGGACTAGCATTTTGGCTTGGTGTAGCGAAGTAAGGACAACCAGTAATAAATAAGTTTCCATGTTTTGAACGTTAGAAAATGCTTAGGAACGGACTTCCACATTAGTTGGTATGAATAAGTAAATAACCGCCCCTACACTGCCTTATTTGTTCAAGGCTAAAATATAGAATTGCTTGCTTTTAATTTCTTCAATAGAAACTTGACTCTCCGATTTATCTTTACGGTTTTAAATCACAGTACAAATAATAAGAACCGGTGCAAATTATAAAACGAACTATGCTTTATCGATTACTGTTGTTATTTGCAACATTTAATGTACAACAGCGATTATATTGTTTGAAAATTATGGAACTCACCTCGTTTCTGTTTTAACTCTTATTTTGAGCTGGATAGTGGATGCAATGCGCATGCGTTCAATGAACGCTGCCTGACAACTTTGGATCTCGGTAAACTTGAGCACACAACTATCGATGATCAATAGGTACAGCAAGGCGGACGCTTAGAGTGGACATATAGTTTATTAAATATTGTATTCATGCCTTGGGACTAGTCTTTCTCCCTCGTTTAATTTCAGAATCTCAGACAGCATCAAATCGGAGCGCAGGGGCGTGCAGAGTCTGTTTGGCGTGGCGCGCGATTTCCATTGTGGTCATGTCGCTGTATGCTGTCAATAACTCTTTACGTCACCACCAGTCAATATTGTCTCCATATGTTAAAAGAAAGATGACAGTAGACTAATCATAATCCCAATTTCTAGCTGTTGTATGAATTTGGCCACACTTCCAACCAGTAATTCAGCAAAAAAATAAGAACAGTCAAGTCCAGACGCCAAATAGGTCTACAGTAGTTAGACCGTAGTATTGATTACAACAAGGCCTATAAACTCGGAATGTTTTTTAATTGTAAAACGTGATGCCTTTTCATGTTTGTTATCTATGCCCAATCAGACCAGACGTCCGGAATAGAAGCTCTCTGACTTTGCTATTTTAAGGGTTAATTAATAAGACATCCCTACTGTTCTTATTACAAGTGAAACGTTGGACTGGAAGAGGCTACTGTAGTCTATTTGGCATGAGATGCAGACCTTCAAAGGCAGTGTCGCCTATAAATAAGCCTGCTTTTTCCAGTCGCTACCGCTAGATGGCAGTATAATGCTTTTTTTCTTACGGATTACACTGTAGCATCTCAGTTGCCCAGTCGCAGACATTATTCTCAACATCAGAAGAACGACAGATGCAAACCATGAGATGGCCTTCAGGGGTAAAGTGGCCGACACGAGGGTAAGAGGACTGTTTACTCGGATTTTTCATTCAGAAAAAATCGGATTATGTGCCAACCGGGCAGCCGTGGGTCAGATATGGACGCTGTTATAATAAAATACGAAATCATCAGGTGTCGTTGTTGGCGACTATGAAACATAAGCTATCAGCCTATCATTTATATTCAGCGACTGATATTTAATTTATCGTGAATGGTAAATGCAACAGATAAAGATCACTCAGTCTGTGCAAATTAAGGTCTTCTGTCCTCTGCTGCTCTGTCCTCCGCAGTGCGCATCCCCTGCAGAGTCTGTTGGAGTTCTGCCATGGGAGCTTTTACACCTGCTGAATGATCCACTGTTCAGTTGACAGTGATGTCACGGCTTTGCTACAGTGTCTTGGCGGCTGATTTGAGTATAGCCTAGGTCTATGATTTGTGATATATTATTATTGGGATGAATGACTCTGACTCTCTCGATCTCTTTCTCTCTTTCACTCTCTCTTTCTCTCGATCTCTCTCCCCCAGACAGTGCTTGTGCACCTGCTGCTATGCCTCGTCATATTCTACTCTCTCTACTACATGATTGGGAGTGTGTGTTTCGGCGCGTTCAGGTGCGACACTTTTCTTTTCCTCTCTCTGCGTTCACGTGTGGTTATTGGGTAAGTGACCTTGCTGGAACGGTGAGCTGTCCTCAGGCGGCTTCTATAAACCTGGTGCCAGGTGACAGAAGTGAGGAGGGACAAGAAAAACAAGAAAATATGTAACTTTTTAAAGCTAAATAGGGATTCGTATTCGTGGAATACACAGCAACTATTGGTCTGTTTTCATTGATTGGAATGACAGTCAGTTTCAACCACCCTGGTTCCCTCCTAGCTCCTCCTTTTGAATATCCTGTTTGTTGTTTGTTTGTTTTATCTGCTGCTCTTCTGTTTGCATTCAGGTTGGATCACTTTGATGGACTTATTCCCTTTGACTTTAAGACTGAACCAACCAATTTGGAGTCCAACTCCAAATACCTGGGTGAGTGAAGATGTGTATGGTAGTGTGTGTGCGCGTGCATGTCCTCTACATATGGTTACAGTCTTATATTGTTGTTCCAGTGAACCTGCTGTCCATGGAGTTGACCTATTTCTGCAGTGGTCTGCTGTTTGCAGCCGTGGTGAGGAGATGGGTCTGGGACTACGCTCTCACAGTCACATTACTGCACGTACTGCTCACCAGCCTGGGTGAGACACACACACATACACATGCCTGAACTCACTCACACACACAGGCTTAACTCAGAATGATCCCTTGCTGGCAGAGCAGAGTGCTCAGGGCCAGCTTTGATGACATCATGACAGGATGGGAAGTGGGGTTAGAGTTGAGAAGCAGCTGGGCCCAAAACAAGGCACATATATTGACCCTATCCCATGGTCTTCTTTAATTCCCCTTCCTCATGTGTAAGGATTGGATGGTCTAGCTCTAAAGCAATACGATACACTCCCCATCCTTAGTTCTGTGTGGCATATTGCCTGTTTTTAATGTGTGTGTTTCAGTGATGTTGGAGTTTCCCTTGGTATGGCAGTGGTGGCTGGCCCTTGGTAAGACCTGTAACTCACCCTCACTTCACCCACAAATGTTCTGTTTTATTGTGTGAAACCTTCTGAGTTATAGACAAGAAATTGGTTGTGTCTCTTCTTTATTAATGGTTTTATGTGTGTGTGGTTGTATGTTTTGTTTGAAGGCAGCGGGTTGTTTCTGATGATCTGTAATGGTCAGCTGATAGCTTACTTCACCTGCCAGAGTGACCAGAGTTACCCCACCTTCAACAGCTACTGAGTACACACACACACTGACTAGAGTTCTTTGCAGTGAGTCCGGTGGAAATGGAGGGAAACCAAATGTTCCTGTTGACTTGGTTACCTGTTTGATTGTTGCACTTTGTTTCTGTTGGACCGGCTTCCCAGACACCAATTGAGCCAAGTGATTCTCCAATGAGCAAGCTTTTGAGTCCAGGAAACAGCTTGTATATGTCATATCTGTAGTATGTAATATCTGTAGTATGTAATATCTGTAGTATGTAATTGAATGTTAATCTTATGTCAGACAATGTTAATCATGTAATTTATCATCTTAGAAGTATTAAACCAGCTGTAACCTCACATCTGGGCTGGCTCTACACACACACACTTTTTCTTATCACATCCTGGTTTAAGCCTAACCTTAACCACAACCCTTACCCTAACCACAACCAGTACCGTAACCTTAACCACAACCCTTACCCTAACCACAAGTCTTACCCTAACCTCAACCCTTACCATAACCCTAGCACCTCAACCCTAACCTCAACCACAACCCTTACCCTAACCTCAACCACAAGTCTTACCCTAACCACAACCAGTACCCTAACCTCAACCACAACCCTTACCCTAACCTCAACCACAAGTCTTACCCTAACCTCAACCAGTACCGTAACCTTAAGCACAACCCTTACCCTAACCACCATCAGTACCGTAACCTTAACCACAACCCTTACCCTAACCACAAGTCTTACCATAACCTCAACCCTTACCATAACCCTAGCACCTCAACCACAACCCTTACCCTAACCACAACCAGTACCCTAACCTTAACCACAACCCTTACCCTAACCTCAACCACAAGTCTTACCCTAACCTCAACCAGTACCGTAACCACAACCCTTACCCTAACCACAACCAGTACCGTAACCTTAACCCTTACCCTAACCACAAGTCTTACCCTAACCTCAACCCTTACCATAACCCTAGCACCTCAACCACAACCCTTACCCTAACCTCAACCACAAGTCTTACCCTAACCACAACCAGTACCCTAACCTTAACCACAACCCTTACCCTAACCTCAACCACAAGTCTTACCCTAACCTCAACCACAAGTCTTACCCTAACCTCAACCACAAGTCTTACCCTAACCTCAACCCTTACCCTAACCTCAACCACAAGTCTTACCCTAACCACAACCAGTACCGTAACCTTAACCACAACCCTTACCCTAACCACAAGTCTTACCCTAACCACAACCAGTACCGTAACCTTAACCACAACCCTTACCCTAACCACAACCACAAGTCTTACCCTAACCACAACCAGTACCGTAACCTTAACCACAACCCTTACCCTAACCACAACCACAAGTCTTACCCTAACCTCAACCACAAGTCTTACCCTAACCTCAACCACAAGCCTTACCCTAACCTCAACCACAAGCCTTACCCTAACCTCAACCACAAGCCTTACCCTAACCTCAACCACAAGCCTTACCCTAACCTCAACCACAAGCCTTACCCTAACCTCAACCACAAGCCTTACCCTAACCTCAACCACAAGTCTTACCCCTCAACCCTAATCTTATGTTTTTTAAATATGTTTATTGTATTCTATTGTTTTAAGGACAGTGATAGTACCACTGATAGTTGGAGTGTAGAGGTGAGACAGATACAGAGGGAGACAGAGAGGAAGGGCTGAGACGGGATTCGTGATCATGTCACCAGGGATGTATGTGTTCCATAGTCCGGGGGGCTACCACTAGTCTGGGGGGCTACCACTAGTCCGGGGGGCTACCACTAGGCCACACCGACACCTTATAGTCAACCCTAACGTTGGTTTATCCTACTTCTCTCTTTGACCCGTAATGGGATGAAGCTAGGCTCCACCTGGTTCTCCCTTTGACCCAAGGTGCAGGAGGCTGACTCCGGGCGTGAAGGATGTTCTCAAACATCTCGGCCTTACTGCGACTGTGCTTCTACACCTGCATTGCTTGCTGTTTGGGGTTTTAGGCTGGGTTTCTGTACAGCACTTTGAGATATCAGCTGATGTACGAAGGGCTATATAAATACATTTGATTTGATTTGATTTAGAACGGGGGCTGAGGAACAGAGAGAGAGAAAATAAGAAATAGGGAGCAAGATAAGTGTGCAGTGGATAGAATATGCTAGTTGAAAAGTAGCTGAAAGAAGAGAAAGAGAAAACACTCACCAGTCCATGAAGCATCTCATAAAGTACACTCCCCAGCCAGCCCCCACCAGGTGGCCTAACAGCACCTCTGGCGCCAGATACTCAGGGGTTCCACAGAAGGTTTGCATAGTCCCACCCACAGACATGCCCTCTTTACACAGCCCGAAATCCATCAGAACCACATGACCTCCACTGTCCAATAGGATGTTCTCTGGCTTCAGTTCTCTAAGGGGGGGGGGGGTACAGAGGGTTAAATCACTGTGGAAAATGCGCTCTCTCATTGTGTGTGTGTGTGCACCTGTAGACTATGTTGAGGGAGTGGAGGTAGCCCAGGGATGAGGCCATCTCTGCAGAGTAGAATGTTACTCTGGGAAGGTTCCCTCCCTCTGGAGATGGTAGAACAACTCTCCTCCATTGATGTAGTCCAGTATGAAGAAGAGTGAGAGAGGTCTGGAAGGAGAAGTGGAGCCCCACCAGGAATGGATACTGCAGTCCCTTCAGCAACACACCTCTCTACCATCACGTCTCTGCTGGAAGGAGAGAGAGAGAGAGAGGGATAGATAATGGATATAATTGAATGGAAATAGAATATAATGGGAATAGAATGGATGCCACCTTTCCAACAAGTCAGTTCGTCAAATCTCTGCCCTGCTAGAGCTGCCCCAGTCAACTGTAAGGGCTGTTATTGTGAAGTGGAAACGTCTAGGAGCAACAACGGCTCAGCCGCGAAGTGGTAGGCCACACAAGCGCAAAGAACGGGACCACCGAGTGCTGAAGCGCGTAGCACGTAAAAATCATCTGTCCTCGGTTGCAACACTCATTACCGATTTCCAAACTGCCTCTGGAAGCAACGTCAGCACAAGAACTGTTCGTCAGGAGCTTCATGAAATGGGTTTCCATGGCCGAGCAGCCTCACAAACATAAGATCACCATGCCCAATGCCAAGCATCGGCTGGAGTGGTGTAAAGCTCGCCGCCATTGGATTCTGGAGCCTTGGAAACACATTCTCTGTGCGTAGATGAATCATGCTTCACCATCTGGCAGTGCAACAAACAAATCTGGGTTTGGCAGATGCCAGGAGAACACTACCTGCTCCAATGCATAGTGCCAACTGTAAAGTTTGGTGGAGGAGGAATAATGTTGTGGGGCTGTTTTTCATGGTTCGGGCTAGGCCCCTTAGTTCTAGCAAAGGGAAATCTTAACACTACAGCATACAATGACATTCTAGACGATTCTGTGCTTCCAACTTTGTGGCAACAGTTTGAGGAAAGCCCTATTCCTGTTTCAGCATGACAATGCCTCTGTGCACAAAGCGAGGTCCATACAAAAATGATTTGTCGAGATTGGTGTGGAAGAACTTGACTGGCCTGCACAGAGCCCCGACCTCAACCCTATTGAACACCTTTGGGATGAATTAGAACGCTGACTGCGAGCCAGGCCTAATTACCCAACATCAGTGCCCGACCTCACTAATGCTCTTGTGGCTGAATGGAAGCAAGTCCCAGCAGAAATTTTCCAACATCTAGTAGAACGTCTTCCCAGAAGATTGGAGGCTATTATAGCAGCAAATGCAGGACCAACTCCATATTAATGTCCATGATTTTGGAATGAGATCTTCGAGGAGCAGGTGGCCACATACTTTTAGTCATGTAGTGTACCTGTTATTGACAATGCTTTATAACCCCATAATAACGCATTATAGCAGTTGGTGAGAAAATGTGTTAGGCCACCGAGCATTCAAACACGAGAATATGAAAACACATAGTTGTAACTACATGTTCTTTAACTCTGGTGGCTGCGGTTTGAAGAGTTCAGCACCACTGACAGCGCGCGCTCGGGAGGCAGGCTTTTTACAACAATCCCACACGCGCTCCTGTCAAAAGACCTCTCTGACGTAGGCCTAATTGAGTTCAAGGCACCTCTGTAGGCAACATTATTGTGTGGGCATTGGGCTCAAGTCACTCATCCACATAATCCTGACAGGGGCTCCCGCGCTCCCCGGGTGTACTGTCGAATCAACGCTCCTATCAATGGAAAACCTTCTAAAACGCTGTAAGAGCTATGCATGGACAGACAATGCTACTGCTTTGGGGAATGTGTGTGTGTGTGTGTGTGTGTGTGTGTGTGTGTGTGTGTGTGTGTGTGTGTGTGTGTGTGTGTGTGTGTGTGTGTGTGTGTGTGTGTGTGTGTGTGTGTGTGTGTGTGTGTGACCAGTCACATGCTCCCCACGGTAAGCACGGGGAGTTGGCTCAGGTCTAAACCCTACCTCCGCCAATCTCCCCGTGTGCCCCCTCCAAAAAGAAATTGCGTGGGCTGCCTCTCGTGCTTCCGTCGTTGAGCTAACTCTTCGTATAGTCACCGTTCCGATCTCGCTGCCTCCATCTGCTCCCTTGGACGGCGATACTCCCCGGCCCGTGTCCAGGGTCCTTCCCCCTCCAGGATTTCCTCCCATGTCCAGCCCTCCTGGCCACGCTGCTTGGTCCTTCTTTGGTGGGGTGTTCTGTAACGCTCGTCGTCGGTGGAAGGAAGAGTGGACCAAAGCGCACCGTGGAAAGTGTTCATGATATTTATTTACAAGAAACACTCAAACAAAAAAATAACAAATCCGAAAACGAACAGTTCCGTCAGGCACAGACACTAAACAGAAAATAACACCCCACAAAACCTAAACGGAAAATCACAATTTATATATGATCCCCAATCAGAGACAACGATAGACAGCTGCCTCTGATTGGGAACCACACTTGGCAAAACAATTTTAAAAAAAAACAGAAAACATAGATTATTTTCCCACCCGAGTCACACCCTGCCCTAACCAAACATAAATGTGGATCTCTAAGGTCAGGACGTGATAGTCAGACCATGCTGTTTTCCAAACTACCCCAGGAAGATACAAAGGTCAAGGTCAGACTTCATCTGCTTTGGTCCAGATACAGGTACACTCTGTTCAGAGTCACTACAGACTGTAGGCTATATAGACCTGTCTGAGGAGGAATGACTACTGTCGATTTACCACACTCAACATTGACCTGATCTATGACCTCTGACATTCAACCTTCCTCTCATTGGCCATTTAGAAAACACATGCTTGCATTATAATGGACCTACACTATATATTTATATAAATTATAATGGATCAACAATATATATTTATATAAATTATAATGGACCTACACTATATATTTATATACTATATATTTATATCAATTATAATGGACCTACACTATACATTGTCAAATAACTCCCCCTTTTCTGGCCTGCAAATTGATTTTGACAAACAAATCAGTCCCCCCAAAAAATCTGTGCGGCCCTCGAACCAAAACGTTTGCCCACCCTTGTCCTAGGTGGGCCAGAGTGTCAGTCGATTTTTTTATCCTCCCTTGTACTTGATTGATCAATTAACGCCATTGATTAGTTAGGATCTCCACTCACCTGGTTGTCTACACAAATTAATTCGCCACGAATTGAAAAAAAATAACGAACACCCGCTTCAGCAGTACCTCGTTTTCCCTGTAGATGGCAGCAGGACCCCAGAGAGGTTCCATGGGAGTAAATTACAGGCTGTTTGACATTGGATTACAACATATTCTGTTAGGACACAGACCGGTACATTGATAGTAATGTGATTGTCTCGATCGGATAAGAAAATCACATTTTAATTGGGGATGTAATTAGACAGGTTTCATTCTCTTCATCTGCCCTGGAATGGAACAACTGGAGATATCTGACTTTAAGAATGAGTACAGATGAACGAGGAGAAGAGACAATGAGATGGAGTCATTTGACGATTGAGATATAGCAGAGGAGATAAGGAGATGACGCTGCGAGCCCCTGACTGGACCATGGATGAGCCTCCTCACGATAGGACATGTGGAAGCTATGCTGAGACACCATTCATTTTCTCATATGAATAAGTAACATAGGCTACTTCAAGGAAGGAAGGAAAGAATGATTCGTTCCCAAAGTAGTCACAATGAACAAAACCGGAGGGACTCCACTCTTTTGCGGACCAGCCAAGAACCTAGACCGAGTTTCACTTTCACATCTCTGGAAGTTGAGCTTTTTTTCAAAGTATATTCCACCCCTTGTTCTGGTGAATCAGAGTGTCACTCTACAGTTCTGTAGGGCTGCGTGAACAAATGACATGATATATTCTTCCTCTGATGAAAGAATATGATCTGCTGTAGGCTACAGCGGGGGTGGTTGAGGACCAGAACACGCATCCATCAAGGCGGGAGCGCGCATTGTGAAGAGGCGGGGCAGCGGGAATATCTCTTTCCGGATATTTACCTCCACCTGCCCGCGCGACGCGCCCAGTTCCAAGGTTTTTAACAGCGGTAGTATCAACGGACATAACAAAGTTCCCAAATCCAGGACTACTGAGGTATTTTAACTGATCTTCTCGAGCTAGATTGTCTGTGTTCTCATAACAATCCTCCAGGATCAACTTGATATCTGAAGTGAAGTAACGTTAAAGTTGCTGAATGGCATGTTGAGCGTAGCAGCAGAAGAACCTATAACATTTACGTTTATGTTGGTCGTTCATAGAGCCTACTTAGTTTAAAGTTCACGTCGAGGCTGTATGTTTCAAATAACGTCCAATATACTATATGGTAGGTTATCTTATTCTCCGTGTTAATCATTGCGATACACTAGTTTAATCGATAACCGAGATGACGTTGCTCATCTGAAAACAAGTTCGCCAATGCAACCAGGTGCAAATCTCAGGCCTAGTTGACACACTTTAAATAGGCAATGTTGTATACCAATACTGCCCACTCAACAGTCTAGACTTGGCAAAAAACTCTGTCCTAAAATAGTTTAGGCAGCTCAGTTCTAACTGGTGTGAATGTCATTATCATCATGGAAAATCAGGCGTGAGAGAGTGCTCTACTCACTGTAATGTATTCAAAGTATTCAGAGTGAGTCCAAACATTAACGTGTGTGTGTGTGTGAGAGAGAGAGAGAGAGAGGCCTACAAAAATACCTGTTCCACTCCCCTCAACCTACATTAACAAGCACACACAGGGCTGTTCTTAAAAGCATGGGTTAGTGGGTTGATGCCCAGTAGAACTGGTGTGTAAAAAAAAACTGCAGCTCGTGTGTGTGCATGTAGATCTGAGATCAGTTCCTAGGCCTGTGGATGGACCAGCTTGTCTCTGACAATGTTTAACATTCTTATCATTCAGCAGTCTGCACAGGGCAGAGGAGAGAACAGGGAAAAAAGGACATGTTCAGACTCTGGACAGATAATAATGTATTACCAACATACACACTGCATTACTCATTGTAGCATGATACTGCTCCACACACACAAATTACTCACTGGGCCTGTGTGTGTGAAGTACAAAAGGGGCTGTTCACTGCAGACGATGTCATCCTTAGGGAGGGGCTAAACTACATGAGCAGATATCATCACAGTTTCCAGAGTCTGGAGGTGTTTCATTAAGATGTGTGTGTGTTATCTCTCCCCAGGTTGTGGAGAGATGGACTGAGGGTCGTGTCAGTGTGTGTGTGAGTGAGTGAGTGAGTGACGCGTAATTCAGAGTGCAAAGACACAGAGTCCCGCGTCCCATTGTGACATAGCTACGCGGCTCTGAGACCACTGTCTGCAGGGGGAACACACAGCCATAACGGGTACCTCCCCAACATTCCCAACCAACGCAGCTCTGAGACCACTGTCTGCAGGGGGAACACACAGCCATAACGGGTACCTCCCCAACATTCCCAACCACCGCAGCTCTGAGACCACTGTCTGCAGGGGGAACACACAGCCATAACGGGTACCTCCCCAACATTCCCAACCAACGCAGCTCTGAGACCACTGTCTGCAGGGGGAACACACAGCCATAACGGGTACCTCCCCAACATTCCCAACCAACGCAGCTCTGAGACCACTGTCTGCAGGGGGAACACACAGCCATAACGGGTACCTCCCCAACATTCCCAACCAACGCAGCTCTGAGACCACTGTCTGCAGGGGGAACACACAGCCATAACGGGTACCTCCCCAACATTCCCAACCAACGCAGCTCTGAGACCACTGTCTGCAGGGGGAACACACAGCCATAACGGGTACCTCCCCAACATTCCCAACCAACGTGGCTCTGAGACCACTGTCTGCAGGGGGAACACACAGCCATAACGGGTACCTCCCCAACATTCCCAACCAACGTTGCTCTGAGACCACTGTCTGCAGGGGGAACACACAGCCATAACGGGTACCTCCCCAACATTCCCAACCAATGCGGCTCCACATACTCGTCCCTCTATTGATTTGAATGTGTTGACAGTTGGAGAAATAGCTTGAGCCGCATTGAGAATTAGAGTATGAAAGCCAATGGTCCAATATTCTAGAATACTGCTGTGCCGGGACATTGTGGACACTGATAGACGTGTGTGTGTGTGTGTGTGTGTGTGTGTGTGTGTGTGTGTGTGTGTGTGTGTGTGTAAGAGGTTGAGTAACCCGCGGTAACAGACATGCCCAAACCTGATCTACTGTGTTTGGTTCAACTACTGGACAACACTATCCAGACCTTTACAGTCAACGTGAGTACACACAGTCCTGAGTAGAGTGGGAATGATAGACTGGGAGACTCAGATCTCAGCTTCCTAATGATAGACCAGGAGACTCAGATCTCAGCTTCCCATTGATCTCAATACACAACCTTGACCTGGAGAACACACTCACTAGAAAGGCTTTACCAAAACACACTGTACTGCAATATCACACATACACACTGACTGACTTCCGGTATAAGGTGTGTTTTGCGTCTCTCAGAAGCAGGATGCAGGTGAGGTTTTGCTGGAGCAGGTGTGTAACCAGCTGGGTCTGCAGGAGAGACACTTCTTCAGTCTGCAGCTACGAGACTCCAACACCACCATCGTCACTCAAACACACTCTCCTGTGAGTAGCTACACACACACATTTAGTGAATACTCTAAAACACACACAACAGATGGTGAATGTAGCATTATGTCTTTGATTAACATAGTTTGTCTTGCAGAGGTGGCTGGAGGCCAACAAACCACTGAAGAAGCAGCTGAAAGGTAAGAAACACTAAATGAGACCTTAGCCTGAGCCCAGTGACGCCCTACTGTTTAGCCTGAGCCCAGTGACGCCCTATTGTTTAGCCTGAGCCCAGTGACGCCCTACTGTTTAGCCTGAGCCCAGTGACGCCCTACTGTTTAGCCTGAGCCCAGTGACGCCC
The DNA here is from genome assembly GCF_002021735.2 of Oncorhynchus kisutch. Lineage (NCBI taxonomy): Eukaryota > Metazoa > Chordata > Actinopteri > Salmoniformes > Salmonidae > Oncorhynchus > Oncorhynchus kisutch. The sequence goes on along the minus strand of NC_034175.2, from coordinate 1,153,412 downwards.
TATTGTTTAGCCTGAGCCCAGTGACGCCCTACTGTTTAGCCTGAGCCCAGTGACGCCCTACTGTTTAGCCTGAGCCCAGTGACGCCCTACTGTTTAGCCTGAGCCCAGTGACGCCCTACTGTTTAGCCTGAGCCCAGTGACGCCCTACTGTTTAGCCTGAGCCCAGTGACGCCCTACTGTTTAGCCTGAGCCCAGTGACGCCCTACTGTTTCGCCTGAGCCCAGTGACGCCCTACTGTTTCGCCTGAGCCCAGTGACGCCCTACTGTTTCGCCTGAGCCCAGTGACGCCCTACTGTTTCGCCTGAGCCCAGTGACGCCCTACTGTTTCGCCTGAGCCCAGTGACGCCCTACTGTTTCGCCCGAGCCCAGTGACGCCCTACTGTTTCGCCTGAGCCCAGTGACGCCCTACTGTTTCGCCTGAGCCCAGTGACGCCCTACTGTTTCGCCTGAGCCCAGTGACGCCCTACTGTTTAGCCCAGTGACGCCCTACTGTTCAGCCTAGTGACGCCCTACTGTTCAGCCTAGTGACGCCCTACTGTTCAGCCTAGTGACGCCCTACTGTTTAGCCTGAGCCCAGTGACGACCAACTGTTTAGCCCAGTGACGCCCTACTGTTTAGCCCTGTGATGCCCTACTGTTTAGCCTGAGCCCAGTGACACCCAACTGTTTAGCCTGAGCCCAGTGACGCCCTACTGTTTAGCCCGAGCCCAGTGACGCCCTACTGTTTAGCCCAGTGACGCCCTACTGTTTAGCCTGAGCCCAGTGACGACCAACTGTTTAGCCCAGTGATGCCCTACTGTTTAGCCTGAGCCCAGTGACGCCCAACTGTTTAGCCTGAGCCCAGTGACACCCTACTGTTTAGCCCAGTGACATCCAACTGTTTAGCCTGAGCCCAGTGCCACCCTACTGTTTAGCCTGAGCCCAGTAAATAAATATAAGATTGTATTCTGTGGAAGGGGTGAGGGGATTGTGGGGGTCATATTAAGGTCAGGGGTGATGGATTATTAAGGTCAGAGGTCATTGGGCTGTGTCTAACAGCATCTCTGTCCAACAGGAGTTGTCTCTCCATTCTACCTGACCCTCCGAGTCCGATTCTTCATCTCAGACCCCAACTCTCTACAGCATGACCAGACCAGGTATGGACATGAGAGATCATGGCCTCGTGATGAGGGAGCCCTGCCTGACACTTCAAATTCACTGGAACCTTTGGACCAATAGGGAATTTCCTCTTGGTCTAATGGTCAAGAGGTTGGGTTCTCCTATGGGAGACCTGGGTTCAGAGCCCCTGTGTGTGTGTGTACCTGTAGACTATGTTGAGAGAGTGTGTGTGTCATTAGCTTGTACTGTACATGTGTGATTCAGATCATAAGTCTCTACTGTCCTGTGTGTCTTCAGACATATGTACTTCCTCCAGATCAGGAGTGACATCAGAGAGGGCAGGTCAGACACTACGAGCTCCCACCTACACATGCATTCCCTCTTACTCCACCTAGTGGTGTAAACAATGTGACTTTACATTGAGAAAGTGTGTGTGTGTCCTGCAGGTTGAAGTGTCCTCTGAGTGCAGCTGTAGTACTGGCCTCCTATGCTGTGCAGTGTAAGTTACACTCTTCTTTGGTCTTTTTAGTGTGTTGTCTGTCTGGGGGTTTAACATAATCTGTTTCACCCCCCCCTCTCTGTTTCACCCCTTCTCTTGCTCTCTCTCTCACCCCTTCACTTGCTCTCTCTCACCCCTTCTCTTGCTCTCTCTCACCCCTTCTCTTGCTCTCTCTCACCCCTTCTCTCTCTTTCTCTCTCTGTGTTGTAGCTGAGCTAGGTGACTACTCCCCAGACCTTCTCCCTGGTTACCTGTCCAAAAGCCACTTCCTCCCAGAGCAGGATGATGACTTCCTGTCTAGAGTAGAGGCTCTGTACCCAGGGCACAGGTACACACCCACACCAGGCACGTGTACAGCACCCCCCAATCCTACTAGAGGACATGGTGGAGCTGTTAGCATAATGCTGATACCAACCTATCCTACTCATGGGCTGTTTCAGGGGGCTGAAGGAGAGTGAGGCAGAGCTGTGTTTTCTCAACACAGCAAGAACTCTGGAGATGTATGGAGTGGAGCTACACACTGCCATGGTAAGTACCTCCATATGTCTCCCTCTGACTCACCCTCGTCTTCCCTCTTCTCCCTCTCATGTTTCCATCTCTTTCTTTCTCTCAGGACTCTGACAGTTCCCCTCTATTGGTGGGATTGGCCTCAGGGGGCGTGGCTATCTTCTGTAACATGATTTGCTCCAGTTTCTTCCCCTGGTGAGCACCTGGACTTCTGATCAGACACACACACACACCACACGCAAATACACACCCTGAGTGTGTATTGTCTCCTGCAGGGTGAACATCATCAAGATATCCTTCAAGAGGAAACGCTTCCTTATGCAGCTCAGACGCAAACATGTGAGTCCTGATTGGCTCAAAATTGCGTCCTGCTCTACTATTGGCTGACCTTAGTGTTGTCTTCATAACCTGTGTGTGTGTTCCAGGGGGAGACGCAGGACTGTGTAATGAGCCTGGTCCTGCCATGCCCCAGGGCCTGTAAGAACCTGTGGAGGTCATGTGTGGACCATCACTGCTTCTTCTACACCAACCTGGCAACCCGTAGCCCACACCACACCAACCTGGCAACCCAGATACACAACAAGCTGCTCCCACAACACTGGGCCTTGGGCAGCACTAAAACAGACAGGCAAGCACACACACACACACACACATCATACACACTATCTTTCTTTTACTCATCTGCACACACACACACTCTCGTCTCCTCTGCAGTGGTCCAGTGTGTAAGAAAGTGATGGGTGGGATGGAGTGGAACCCAGCTCTGAGGGGATCCACCTCGTCAGAACACCTGGAGACCAAGAGCCTACCGTCCCGATCCCCCCCGCTCACACCCAACTGGTACTACCGACACCACAGCCTCACACACTGCTACAGCAGGAGATACCATGTAAGGGGTAGCTGTGACTAGGGGTAACTTCATCGTACCTTCTCTCTCTCTCTCTCTCTGTTAGGCGGAGTCCTCGTGTACGTCATGGCGCCCGTAAACCCCGCCCCTCCTCAGTGGAGCTGAACAATGACCTGCGAGATGTGTCGGAGGGGGAGGATGTCTTTTACACCTACAGGGTCTCCCTCAGCAGCAGTAGGGGCAGCCAGGAGGGCACGCCTACACACAGGTCAGACACACACACACACACTTTCATACCGTGTGTGTATCAGTATAAAGTACATTCTCATGTTGGAGTCAGTTCTGAACACAGTATCTATCTGTGTTTCTGGCACTCACAGCCAAGGAGGTGGATGGTCGCAGGTTGATGACATCAGCACAGGAGAGGAAGACATTAAGGCCACCTCTCACTACCGGGACAAGGTCAGTTACCCAGACAGACAAGGGAGTGATCCAGTATTTGTGATAAAGTATCTCATCTGTGTGTGCCAGACTCAGTAAACTCTGTGTGTGTTGCAGCGTGCTCTTGGTGATGGCGACCTGCTATTGGTGCGTCTCGCTCCTGATCACGATGGAAAGTTTGGTTTCAATGTCAAAGTGAGTCTCCCCTTCAATTAATCACACACCTACTCTCTTACATGCAGTACCGTTCCTGTATCCCTGACTGTTCCTCTTCTCAGGGTGGCGTGGACCAGAAGATGTCCCTGGCCATATCCCAGGTCAACCCTGACTCCCCTGTAAGTGTGTTCTGGTTTGCCTGTGTAGATAATGAATTTGTAAACAGTACTTTAGATTAATCCAATGTGATTTGACTTGTTGATGAATTGATTGTAGGCGGGGCGGGTTGAGCCAAGGTTGTTGGAAGGTGACCAGGTCGTGCTGATCAACGGTCGCGACATCTCTGAACACACGCATGACCAGGTGGTCATGTTTATAAGAGCCAGCAGAGAGTCCCACTCCAGAGAACTGGCTCTGCTTATACGACGCAAAGGTAACACACACTAGAGAGAGCAAGAGAACGGGCCTGCTAATCAGACACTGATGCAGGTAACACACTGTGTGTGTGTGTGTGTGTGTGTGTGTGTGTGTGTGTTTAGGTCCAGGGCGTGTGGCCCCCCTGCTGCAGTTTCCCTCTGCCCTGTCTCTGACTGGCCAATCACACGGTGATCCACTGCTTCTGCCTGGCCAATCGGAACAAGGCCAGACACTTGAAGAGTCCATGAAACAACTGGAGAGGGGAATCCAGACAGGCACTCTCACCTTCCACTTCGAGGTGTGTTTTAGTTAGACAACGACACTATGAAAGGGACTTGCTTCTGTGTTAAATGTAACAGATACACTTTGGGAATAACTTGTCAATAAGACCTGTTGACCATCCAGACAGAAGAGCATGGTGAGTGATGGTGGTGATGTGTGTGTTGTAGAACCTGTACATGAGGAAGCCTGGCCTGTCGGTAGCCTGCGCTCGTCTCCCTGAGAACACAGACAAGAACAGATACAAGGACGTGCTGCCCTGTGAGTACACACACCATCTCACACACTGTGTGTCCTAGTGGGAGTGACTCAACATGCCAGTGTACCCATCTTCCCTAATGTCCTGAATTTGTGGAGATGGAGGACAGGACACTGGTGCTTTGTTTGTTGAGCTGGTACTGTGGTTTGGGTGTGTCTTGAGGGCCCTGGTTCTGACTCCATCTCTAATTCTTTGTTCTGTCAGATGACATCTCCAGAGTGGTACTTCAGGACCAAGAGGACTACATCAATGCAAGCCACATCACGGTCAGTACACACTGTGTTTAGTGTTGTCCTTGTTGGTTTGTGTATAGTGATGCTATATTTGTGTAGTGTGTGTGTGTGTGTTTGTTGTCCTTGTTTGTGTATAGTCATGCTGTGTGTGTGTCTCAGGTGATGCCCCCAGGGTCTGGTGTGTGTCTGCGCTACATTGCAGCTCAAGGACCGCTGCCTCAGACCTGCACTCACTTCTGGCAGAGTGTGTGGGAGCAACACACACACACCATCATCATGCTCACCACACTCACCGAGAGAGGACGGGTATGCACACGGGCCCTCTCTCTCTCTTTCAAAGAGTGAAACACATTTAGTGAATGAGAATGGGTACAGCACACACAGGTTTACCAAGGTCCCAGGCTCATTGTGAGTCGCTGTCTGCGTCTTTGCCTGCCTGTTGCTTGGTAACCTGAAGCTCTCACTGATTGATTGTCTTGCTGATATTCCACAAGTGCCCTGGTTTTTCTCACACACACACATTCATGCTGACAGTCAGTTTCCACTCATCTCCTGATGTAATATATGTACTGGCCCTGAGATGTTTGGGAGAACACAGTGAGTGAAGCACTGACTCTGAAATATGAAACACAGCTGAGTAAAATAACATTTCTCAGAGCTTAAAGATTACAGACTCTATAGTAAATCAATATTAATGAATATCAAAATCAATCATGTGTGTGTGTTTCAGACTAAGTGCCACCAGTACTGGCCACACCCTCCTGAAGTGAGGGATTATGGGTACCTGAGGGTCAGCTGCCACTCTGAGGAATGCAACCTGGCCTACGTCACACGCCAGTTCACCCTCACACACACACAGGTAACACACAAACATGACCTGGCTCACATAACAGGTGTGTGTGTGTTCTCCACAGGAAACATTGACCAAACTATCCCCATCCATCTCCATGCGTTTCTGCTTCCATTGGTATTGTGTTTATTTACCTTTACAACACAGAGGTTAATATAGAACATGTTCTCCTTTACAATTATAGCCTGCCAAAGAGTACACACACACAACACTACACTGCTGTGCAGACCCATCTGTTCCTCTGGCTGTCAGTTAATCAACAACACACTCCTCCATCTCTCCCTCTACTCTCCTCCTCCATCTAACTCTACTCTCCTCCATCTCTCCCTCATCACAGTAACTAACGAGTTACCATACCCTACACGTTTCTCTCTCCTCCATCTCTCCCATTACAATCATCACATATCCAAGTTAATTTAATTTATGAAAATATCTTTAATGAGAGACAGATGGGGGGGGGGGGGGGTGTTCTCTCAGCTGTTTTCCATCTGTTTATCCTATGTGTGTGTGTGTGTGTTTCCAGCTGGGAGAGGAGCGTTCGGTGACCCACCTGCAGTATGTAGCATGGCCAGATCATGGTGTACCTGACGACCCCTCAGACTTCCTGCTGTTCATCACCTCTGTTAGAGAGAGGAGGACAGGAGACACACCACTTATGGTGCACTGCAGGTACACACACACACACACACACTAGGGTTACAAGATTTTTAACACCTCATGTATGTTGTTGATATAATTGCAGCGCAGGGATTGGGCGTACAGGTGTTCTCATTACCATGGAGACGGCGTTGTCGCTGTTGGAGAGCGGTCGACCTGTGTTCCCTCTGGACATCATCAGGACGCTCCGAGACCAGAGGGCCATGATGATCCAGACCACGGTACACACACGCCTATACTTCTAACCATTAGCTACTCTCCTCCCAAGATCAGCATTGAAACCCTAATGACTATGTCTGCAACTTCCTTTGGTATGTTTGTATGTGACTGGACTGTTTTTATGTTTGTGTTCAAGTGTCAGTTCCGGTTTATGTGTGAGGCCATCCTGCGTGTCTACAGAGAGAGAGAAGAGAGTATTCTGCAGCACAACCCTCAGCACTGCTAATGGACCATTAACAGGAGGATGGGGGGACAGCTAGCCACAGCACTAGGCTAACAGGAAGATGAGGGGACAGCTAGCCACAGCACTAGGCTAACAGGAGGATGGGGGGGGGGGGACAGCTAGCCACAATGCTAGGCTAACAGGAGGTGGGGGGACAGCTATCCACAATGCTAGGCTAACAGAAGGATGGCTAGCCACAGCACTAGGCTAACAGGTGAGGGGACAGCTATCCACAATGCTAGGCTAACAGGAGAAGAGGACTGCTAGCCCCAGCGCTAGGCTAACAGGAGAAGAGGACAGCTAGGCTGTAGCCTTAGAGAGCCATAGCACTTCACTAGCCTTAAGTACTCGGCAACGGCTAGCCTTCTGTTGCTACAGCACATAACGAGCCATAGTGCCGAATGTGCTCAGCTAATCCTATCCTTATGTTAGCCATAGAGCACCGCTAGCAGGAAGGACCATGTACTGCAAAGGTCTTTTTAAAATGTATTAAAAAATATATATTTAAAACAATTCTCTGGGACTAAAGTGCTACTGTATGAGTGACTGAAGACTGTATCTCAGTTCCTCTTGAGTGGCGGCTATATAGCTTTCCTAATAGTGGGTTGAGGCAAGTTCCTCCTGAGCGGAGGCTATAGGATTGACTGGTCTGTCTGCATTGTTGGGAGAGTGTTGAGGCTTTCGGTGGATTCACAGTAGAGATGAACACTGCCAGAGCCACCACACACTACCCCCGATCCCACCTTCCCTAAATTATTGACACAGACACACTGAATAAACACACTGACATCTACTTGGAGCTCTTTGTCTGTTTGTTGACGGGGTAAAAGTCAGTTGATCGTATCTTACATTCTCAGAGTGAATTTTACAGATGAAAGATATGTGATATCAGTTCCAGGTCCATTTGTATGTATATTTGTGGTCTGGAGTCGCCTGCACATATCAAAACATTGTAGGAGTGGAGTCCTACAGCGCTGCAGTGCAGTTAGACCCCATTTAAACACATTCCTGTGACCTGCCTTAGACGCACGCTCCAGTTCAGTGTCAACATAAGTCCCAGAACATGTTGTACATTCTACTGAAATCATAGAAAGATTTGAGGGGCAGAGTAGCCATTACTACTAAACAACCATAGCAGGCAGATATCCGGAGTTAGTCAAATTAATATATTTGTTTTAGGAGAGGTGAACTCTGCACTTTCACTGGTGTGTGTGTTTCTTTCTGCTTGAATCCCTCGGCTAAACCATAATCCTACCGGTTTGTTCTGAAATTGCATTATTTTTTGCTTGTCCTCAACATTACATTGTCCCTCTTGTTGTTTGTCCTCCCCCGCACTGGCCGTGGTGTCGCCTCTGGCCGGCAGGGAGCGCTGCTTCGCTGACTGCTTCGCCCAGTATATATTTAAAAAAAAAAAAAAAAGTTTGTTCTGCGTTGTTTTTACGCAGGCGCAAAGCATGCCGTTTGTCCAGTTTCTCTGGTTGACTTACCTGTGAGGTGGAGCAGCTTCGGTTCTTCGTGAGAAGATTAAATAATATCGACCACGGGTTTAGGTAAACGCGTCCCGGGAGACTGTAACCTCATTCCTCGGTATGTGAGACTATAGGGACGCCCGCTGCGGAGCTGCTCGAGATTTCTCCAGGATTTCAGAATCTGTGCAACAGCAGGTGCGCGAGCGAGGACAAACCGCGAGAGGAGACGACGAGGGGGGGTGTGTGCTTCCGTGAGTGAGTACACTATTGAAACAGAATAAATGATTGGGAAATTCAACTGGTTGCTTTTTTTTTATGCCAAATTGTCGGGTCCTGCTTAATTATGCGGCTGGTGATCCCCACGGCTGCCGAATTTCATGATTCAGCGGCAGTCTGAAGCCTCGGTGCCTGCGGTGAGGGACTCTTCGCCCCGTGGCAGTGGGACAAACGCCACACACATTGTTTCCGTGTAGTAAGCCTCCCCGTGGACACCGAACACGGTGCTCGCGCTGTGGGTAGAATTAACAATTGGAAAGATGATGGGCTTCCTACGCCGGACGTTCAGCCACCGCTCGCGCAGACGGTTTCAGACAGCGGACGAGTGGGACGGGAAAGGAAGAAGGGGAACCGCGAACCCCGCGCTCCTCGCGCACCAGCAGCAGGTCGTCCACGCGCCCGCCGTGGTGACCGGGGGAGCGGCCGTGCACATCCCAGCGGCTGGGACCGAGAAGGATGCAATGACCTGCCGCGTGCTACTGCTGGATGGGTCGGACGTTAACGTGGATATAGCAGTGAGTGTGTGGTGTCTTCTTATTATTTTCAGACATATTTCTCTCAGCAGAATATCAAGTGACTGTTCTTCTATGGTTTAGGTCATTCAGCACCATGGAGTTTTAACACCTGTCATTGTGTGTGTTCTGTGCAGTTAGTGGTAGGGCTACAGATGGTGTTGTGATCAGCCAATTCACCACATTACTTCCTATTCTGACTGTTGGCAGGAAGCTGCCTACCTCAGAGAAACCTCCACCTCCTGCCCTCTCTGACCATCTCCCTTCCCCCTGCCTCCCTCCCGCCATCCTCAGTTTTCTATCTCTGTCTCTCTCTTGTCTGTGAGGGAGTGATGTGATTTATCTCGTGGCGCTGTGACAGAGTGTGTGTGTCCTGGGGTGAGGTAGACATGTGTGCGTCATGTTGTCTTGAGAGTTTTATCTTAAAGGTTGAGTTTGTGCGTGTGTCATCGTGGTCAGTGAAGCCGTCTCATGCGTCACCTTTTGAATACATACAGGAAGTCAGACTGCTGAGGGAATCAAAGGTCATAGATGGAGAACCTATGTTACAGAACCTAATGTTACAGTAGACATGCTAGTAGTTTATCGTTATGATAATACGTTTGATTTGTATCAGGCAAAAAATGATCTGGCAAATAGACAATACATCAGAACATGAGAGCAATTCACTGTGTGTGAGGATGTAAATTGTTGAAGTTAAATTAATGCGCTGCAGGTGCACGGAGCCATGGTGTAGTTAAAAGGCTTTATGAATTTTGACTCCGGAGATGATTTCTTGCAGTGTGTGGAAAGCATCCTCTCCAGAACGAAACAGTACATTCAGTAATATCACATTAAATCTATTCCAAACAGTAGGCTGTAACTTTGCCTTAGAGAATACAGGCTTGTGTATGTAAGGACTATTTCCTTTGTTTTCTCTTGTTAATTAGAACTAGCTCCTGCTAACGGCCACCAGACGTCAGCTGACTGAAACCAGAGTCTATATAGCGCTATAACAGGAACAATCCTGATCATGACTGCTGAATCTTTCCTCGGGGATTCATCTACAGTTTAAATGAATTCAATTGAACTCTTGTCTTCATCCAAAATCGACCTGCTAGGGCCTGCTCCCTAGGGGAAGATGTTTAGGGGTGGGGGTGCTGACTTTTATTTCTCAGGGGTCTGCTCATACAGGAGTAGTAGAGGTCAAGGGCACTACTTTTGTGAAAAATATATTAGGTATTTAAAATGTTTTTCTTGTGATATATCAGGGGGTGCTGTAGCACCCTCAACACCCCAGTGCTATGCCCCTAGGCACTTTCAGCTAGACACTACCCCCTAAACACTCATCTAGAGATTATTTGATGGGTACTAAAACTATGGTGTTCACCTTTTCTGCCTTTCTTTAGGCTTGGTGGACTTTGTCCCATTTTACTTGCACCTGCTGTCTAATCCAGATCTACACAGGAGCTTTGGGGATAATATCTAGGGGGAAGGTCTGTCTAGGGAAAGGGCTTTGGGTAGGGGGCTGGTTTGGGAGTGTGTTGTGCTGTGCTTTGACGGGAGCTGAGTAACAGGAAGGGCAAGAGTTTATTTATAAATTTTTTGTGTGTGACCTCCCACTCCATAACCACACGCAGGTTGGCAGGTTCATACTTGTTATCAGGGAACAAAGTACAAGGTTATCCTCTCTCTTTTAAAAAACACACTTTGAGGGGTGCAGCTTTTTAGTGGTTTAGGGCATTGCATCTTGGTGGGTGTTCAGCTCAAGAGCACTATGGATTGTGGGTGTTTCAAAGACAAAGGCCTGAATTATGGTTTCTCCCTCAGGTCTTCTCCCTCTGATTCTGCCCCAGATGCAGTAATGACCCACACTCTGTCATTCTGCTCCATATCCACTCACAAGGTCTAGGCTGTTTATTCTCCAGCCTCCCTATTGTGACTATAATACATGTGTGTGTTTAATAGAAAAGGTCAAAGGGCCAGGAGCTGTTTGACCAGATCAGGTATCATCTGGACCTGGTGGAGGCTGACTACTTTGGACTGCAGTTCATGGACCCAGAACAAGTCTCAGTGAGTAGATATACATAAAGCCTCTGAACACACACACACCACTACCTGCCATTGCTGAGGGGATTCCCTATGATGTAATGACACTAGTTAAATCAATCAGTGTGGTGTTAAAATGATTGATCTGACGCTCCAGCTATCTGTCATATTCTGTGTCTCTCTCATCATATTATGTCTGTCTCTGCCTGTCGCTGTCTCTCTGCCTGTCGCTATCTCTCTCTCGCTACCTTTTATTCTTAGGGGTAGTTCAGCTTTAGTATTGCACATAGATTGTGGGTTCTATCAATGTAATTGTCTGCATCATTTCCAATCCCCCATACACGTTTTATATTTCTTTATTATTTTCCTCTACCACCCCTCCCTAATTGGAGTAAAGTAATGGACAACAACACTTTAGGCTTCTACTTCCAGCTTATACATATTACAAAGTATTTTACAATAGTAATATTTTGTTTGTTAATAGTCTCAGCCTTCAGCTCCACTCACCCCTCCCATCCATCTCTGAACCCCTCCCATCCATCTCTGAACCCCTCCCATCCATCTCTGAACCCCTCCCATCCATCTCTGAACCCCTCCCATCCATCTCTGAACCCCTCCCATCCATCTCTGAACCCCTCCCATCTGGCCAGCAGCATAACACCCTGCATCCCACTGCTGACCTGCTTCTGTAGCTAAATAGGGTTGGTCCTGGATGGGAGACCAGATGCAGCTGGAAGTGGTGTTGGAGGGCCAGTAGGAGGCACCCTTTCTTCTGGTCTAAAAATAAATATATATATATATCCCTATTCCCCAGGGCAGTGATTGAGGACATTGCCCTGTGTAGGGTGTCCTGGGACGTTAAACGAGTGTCCTGACTCTCTGTGGTCACTAAAGATCCCATGGCACTTATTGTAAGAGTAGGCGTGTTAACCCCGGTGTCCTGGATAAATTCCCAATCTGGCCCTCATACCATCATGGCCACCTAACCATCCCCAGTTTACAATTGGCTCATTCATCTCCTCTCCCCTGTAACAACTAACTTACCTGGTAAAATAAGGGTTAATAAATAAATACATTCTCTGAAGCCCTCCCATCTATTTCTGAACACAATTCTGTTTTGATTTCTATTTGCCATTTATTTTTCAGCTGTGATGTTTCACAAACGTTCTGAACCTTTCTATTGTCATAGTTTCTACAGATTGTAAATTAAAGAAACAAGTTTGACAAAGTGATATATTATTGATTGATTGACTATGACTTTTCAGATCACCCAGCAGTGCAATTTTGAAGTGTTAGCTGCAGGTAAATGTTGCAATTCTTGTGCCATTCCTGGACCTGCGACCAACAACAAGCTACATATGGACAGTACCAAAACAAATGCTCTAATGATTCTGTCTCTTCACAGCGCAATCTGCAGAGCTGGGATGGTTGTAACCCCTCGTATGTATAACATTCTGTTGTCTACTTCTTTGTGTCTCTTGCAGCACTGGCTGGATGTGTCCAAGCCCATAAAGAAACAGATCAGAGGTCAGTCCATTCACTCCCACTATCTAATATTCTTAGTGTTTGTGTGGTGTATAGTTAATAACAAGCGAAGGCCAGCTACTTTTGCCAGACTGTTGGTAGTGTCCTCTACTTAATGTGTGCACTGTATACAGTGGGTTTGTGTGTGTGTGTGTGTGTAGGTAAGTGGAAAGGCAGGTGGTTCATTACCAGCTGTTGACATGGTGATTAGTGAGTGATGCAGGGTGACGCCAATGTTTACTTTGTCAGGAAACGCCCCTCACAGAGAGGGCTGCCTGGTTCTTACCCGAGTTTCCAGACCATTTTTAAATTAAGTGCCTGATGTCCCCAGGGTTTTTATTTATATTTAAAAATACAAATAAATATTTTTTTATACAATATGTGGTAGTCAGGCCAATCTCTTCTTTCCCCTAATTTAATCCCCCTCTCTCTCGCTCGGTCTCTGTTTCTCTGTTTCAGATGGTCCTCCATACAGACTGTTTTTCAGGGTGAAGTTCTACTCCTCAGAGCCCAATAACCTACATGAGGAGTTCACCAGGTAACACCACCACTGGCTGCCTGTGCTCACACACTCACACTCTAGCACACATGAATACACACACACACACTCTCGTATGCATACTGTCTCATTCACACAATCTCACCCCCTCCTCGGTGTAGTGTAGAGGTGTAAGGGGGCAGTGTAGCTAATTACTTTGGTCCAGTGGGGAAGAGACTAATTAAGGCAAAATGGACTGAGACCTCTTCAGAGAGAGAAAGACTGTCTGTCAGTCAGTGTGAAAGAGAGAGGGAGAAAGATTGATTCTACATCAGTGGTTTTATTAACACTCCTTTTGTCTGTGTTCCAGGTACCTGTTTGTGCTGCAGCTTCGACAAGACATTCTGTCCGGCAAGTAAGCAGCTCCCACCACACACACACACACACACACACACACACACACACACACACACACACACACACACACAACCTCTATCTCACTCTCTCTCTCTCTCATTCTCTCTCTCCATCTGGGTCGTGTCTCCTGTGTGTAGCTCTATAATAAAGTACAGGATCAGAACATCAGGGGGCTGCTAATTTAAAGAAAAGGACCTCTCCTCCCCAACACACACACACACACACACACACACACACACACACACACAATGCATTTGGAAAGTATTGAGGCCCTTTCCATTTTTTCCACATTTTGTTACGTTACAGCCTTATTCTAAAATTAATTACATTGATGAAAAAATAATCTACACAATTCCTCTTAATGACAAAGCAAAAAAACAATTTTTAGAAAAGTTTGCAAATGTATAAAAAACAGAAATGCCTTAAGTATTCAGACCATTTGCTATGAGACCTTAAAATTGAGCTCCGGTGCATCCTGTTTCCATTGATCATCCTGTGGTAAATTCAATTGATTGAACATGATTTGGAAAGGCACACACCTGTCTATATAAGGTCCCACAGTTGACAGTGCATGTCAGCAAAAACCAAGCCATGAGGTCGAAGGAATTGTCCGTAAAGCTCAGAGACAGGATTGTGTTGAGGCACAGATCTGGGGAAGGGAACCAAAACATTTCTGCAGCGTTGAAGGTCCCCAACAACACAGTGGCCTCCATCATTCTTAAATGGAAGAAGTTTGGAACCACCAAGACTTTTGAGAGAGATGGCCGCACTGCCAAACTGAACAATCAGGGGAGATTTGGCCTTTGTCAAGGAGGTGACCAAGAACCTGATGGTCACCCTGACTGAGCTCCAGTTCCTCTGTGGAGATGGGAGAACCTTCCAGAAGGACAACCATCTCTGCAGCACTCCACCAGTCAGTTCTTTATGGTAGAGTGGCCAGACAGAAGCCACTCAGTAAAAGGCACATGCTTGGAGTTTGCCAAAAGGCACCTAAAGAACTCTCAAACCATGAGAAACAAGACTTTCTGGTCTGATGAAACCAAGATCGAACTCTTGGCCTGAATGCCAAGCGTCACGTCTGGAGGAAACCTGGCACCATCCCTACAGTGAAGCATGGCGGTGGCAGAATCATGCTGTGGGGGTGTTTTTCAGTGGCAGGGACTGGGAGACTAGTCAGGATCGAGGGAAAGATGAACGGAGCAAAGATCCTTCAGGATTTCAGACTGGGGCGAAGGTTCACCTTTCAACAGGACAATGACCCTAAGCACACAGCAACGACAATGCAGGAGTGGCTTCGGGACAAGTCTCTGAATGTCCTTGAGTGGCCCAGCCTTCATTTAACTAGGCAAGTCAGTTGAGAACAAATTCTTATTTTCAATGACGGCCTAGGAACAGTGGGTTAACTGCCTGTTCAGGGGCAGAAGAACATATTTGTACCTTGTCAGCTCGGGGATTTGAACTTGCAACCTTCTGGTTACTAATCCAATGCTCTAACCACTAGGCTACCCTGAGCTCAATTGAACATCTCTGGAGAGACCTGAAAATAGCTGTGCAGCGACACTCCCCATCCAACCTGGCAGAGCTTGAGAGGATCTGCAGGGAAGAATGGGAGAAACTCCCCAAATACAGGTGTGCCAAGCTTGTACCATCATACCCAAGAAGACCCAAGGCTGTAATCGCTGCCAAAGGTGCTTCAACAAAGTACTGAGTAAAGGGTGTGAATACTTGTGTAAATGTAATATTTCAGGTAATTTTTTTAATACTACTTTAATACTTTTAATACTATTTCAAATCTGTTTTTGCTGTGTCATTATGGTGTATTGTGTGTGGATTGAGGACATAAAAATAAAGAATTTTAGAATGAGGCTGTGGCATAACAATGTGGAAAAGGTCAAGGGGTCTGAATACTTTCTGAATGCACTGTATGTACACACACACACACACACACACACAGAGATAGTGTTGGAAGTAACGCTGCATGTGGTGTGTGTGGTCTAATCTCTCTGCTCTGGAACCTTCCTCTCTCCCTCCAGGTTGAAGTGTCCATATGATGTCTCAGTAGACCTGGGGGCCTACTGCTTACAGAGTAGGTGATGATTTACACACTACGGTATCTCTGGAATCAGAATTCATGTTTCTTTTACACCTGACTATAACGTGTGTGTGTGTGTGTGTGTGTGTGTGTGTAGGTGAACTGGGGGACTGTGACCCTCTAGAGCATTCTCCTGAGCTGGTGTCAGAGTTTCGCTTCACACCCAAACAGAGTGAGACCATGGAGGCAGACATCTTTAACAAGTGGGTGGACCTAAGGTGAGTTAAAACGCCATCCAACAGGACGTCTTCACTGGTGTCTGTCTGAACAGACTGTAGGTGTGTCTGGATAAGAACACAGGACATCTTCTCTGGTGTCTGTCTGAACAGTCTGTAGGTGTGTCTGGATAAGAACACAGGACATCTTCTCTGGTGTCTGTAGGTGTGTCTGGATAAGAACACAGGACAGGTGATAACCGCATGAACAATGTCTGGTTCTTTAACTTCACGCAGGTAGAGGAGTGTATCACTCTGGTGTTTTCTAGTGCTGTAACAAACCTATGTAAATCACCCTCTCTCTGTTTGCCTCTGTCTGTGTGACGGATCAAGGGATTAATCCCTGGAGCGTCTTGATTGAATACAGGCAGTATTTAACCCTGCTAGTGTATGATCGCTCCAATCTCAGATTAGATTACACACCCATACACTGGGGCTCACTGAGCTGACATGACACCAGTGCAAGCAAGAAACCAAAGAGAAACCCTACTGAGTTCCGCTCTCTCTCTTTTGGCCAGATAAACCCCTAGGCCCTAATCTGTTTTGTACATCTGAACTGGATTACTGCAAGAAACATGGAGGACATTCCCCCCAGAGGGCAGGGTATGTGTGTTAGAGACTGAACATGTGGTTTTGTTTCCCCAGGGGTACAGATCCATCCCAGGCAGAGACCAGCTTTCTCAACAAGTGTAAATGGCTGGAGCTGTACGGAGTGGACATGCACTTTGTCAAGGTTGGTGCGTGTGCTGCTGTTGTCAGTGTTTGATGTTGTAGAGTAGCACTGAGCATGTGTGACTGTGTGTTGTCCTCAGGGAAGGGACGGAGCAGAGTACGCTCTGGGTCTGACTCCCACTGGCATCCTGGTGTTTGAGGGCTCCACCAAGATAGGCCTCTTCTTCTGGTAAACACACACACACTTTGACATGAACTCTCCAAAACACACAATGATATATTCTTGAAAGCAGCTGCATAGTCTGCAATGTCGACTATGTGTGTGTGTGTGTTCCAGGCCCAAGATCACCCGCCTGGATTTCAAAAAGAGTCGACTCACCCTAGTGGTGACGGAGGACGATGATCAGGTGAGCAATACACAAATACCCCTGCCCATGACCCCACTCTCCGAGGGTGTCTCATATATGCATGCGGTGTGTGTGGATTGCCTTTCCTTCCAGTTCTCTGCTGCCACTGACTGAAACGAACTGCAAAAATCACTGAAGCTGGAGATTCCCATCTCCCTTACTAGCTTTAAGAACCAGCTGTCAGAGCAGCTCACAGATCACTGCACCTGTTCATAGCCCACCTGTATACAGCCCATCTATCTACCTCATCCCCATACTGTATTTATTTATTTTGCTCCATTTGCACCACAGTATCTCTACTTGCACATCCATCTTCTGCACATCATACCATTCCGGTGTTTAATTGCCATATTGTAATTACTTCGCCACCATGGCCTATTTATTGCCTTATCTCCCTTATCTTACCTTATTTACACTCACTGTATATAGACTTTGTTTTCTTTGTTCTACTGTATTATTGACTCTGTTTTGTTCATTCCATGTGTAACTCTGTGTTGTTGTATGTGTCGAACTGCAATGCTTTATCTTGGCCAGGTCGCAGTTGCAAATGAGAAGTTGTTCTCAATTAGCTTACCTGGTTAAATAAAGGTGAAATAAAAAAGACATTTAACATATATGCAAAGAGAACCATTTCCATTCAACACCACCACACATTTACAGGCTACACACTTGTATGTGATCGCCCCCTATTTCACCTTTTGACTTGACAGCAGAGACCATTTCATTGACATTGAAATATTTGGACTGCTTTTGTCAGAGTGGTGTTTGATTGTGATTGGCTGTTGTGTGTTTAGGGGCGGGAGCAGGAGCACACCTTTGTGTTCCAGTTGGATAGTTCGAAGACGTGTAAACACTTGTGGAAATGTGCTGTGGAGAGCCACGCCTTCTTCCGGCTGCGCCAGCCCACAGCTGGGAAGGCCTCCAGCAGTGACTTCACACGCCTTGGATCACGTTTCAGGTTCAGGTGGGTGGGGCTCGCACCAACACTCAACTCTACAACAGAGGTTGTGCCCAAAATAGCACCCTATTCCCTATATAGTGCACCACTTTTGACTAGAGTTCTAGGGTGCACTATATAGTGAATAGAGTGCCATCTTGGATGCACTCTGAGACTAGGTAGGGTTCTGGTCAAAAGCAGTGCACTAACTGAGGACTAGTTCGCCATCTGAGATGCAAGTTCTGTCTCTATGGTTACATGATGGAAGCTATGGTTACAGGGAAATGCCGTTTGTTTGCATGTCAAACTGAAATAACCTCTTCAGATATACACACTATTCCATGCATCTATCACCAACATACAGGGACGCAGTATGTTGAGTCATGTAACTGTTCTGTACATCCTGACATGCCAAATACAGAGATGCCAGCTACTGTTCATCGTTGTTAAAGGGAATCTTGGGGTTTTTGGCAATGAAGCACTTTATCTACTTCCCCAGAGTCAGATTGACTCAACGATACCATTTTTATGTATCTGCATCCAGTGTTAAGGAAGTTATCAGCAGTTTCATGAGCCAATGCTAACTAGCATTAGCGCATGATTGGAAGTCTGTATCTACTAGCATGCTAATAGTTACCATAGACTTCCAGTCATTGTGCTAATGCCAGTTAGCAATTACGCTAACTCTAGTTAGCAAATTATTTTAAACTGGGTTGGTATATTCTCCCCAGTACACTATAGCCTATACCCTACAGCTTTACATCCATACAGCTCCCAGCAGGGACATAAAAATGGTATCAATGAGTTAATCTGACTCACTGCCAAAATCCTGAAGTATCCCTTTAAAGTGTTCTCTCTCTCCTACTCAGTGGAAAGACTGAGTACCAGGCGACCCACGGAGGGAGGCTGAGGAGGGCCAGTACGTTTGAGAGGCGACCCAGCAAGAGATACCCCTCCCGC
Source organism: Oncorhynchus kisutch (assembly GCF_002021735.2). NCBI lineage: Eukaryota > Metazoa > Chordata > Actinopteri > Salmoniformes > Salmonidae > Oncorhynchus > Oncorhynchus kisutch. The sequence continues at coordinate 1,134,741 of NC_034175.2, read as the reverse complement.
ACTCACTCACTGGGTGGCAAGGGTCAGTATAGTTTCCCCAGTACACACTACAGCATATACCCTACATCCCTACAGCTCCCAGTTCCCCCATACAGTAAAACACCCATACAGGCAGTTTCCCATGTCAATTCTCCTGTGCTTGATTCACTGACCTGATGTAACCTGGCTTTCTCTCTATCTACAGCCCTCTCTCCAGCCAAACCACCACATATCAGGTGGGTCCCTGAGAGCACAGGACAACCAAGCATGTACAGAGCCCTTAGAAAGTATTCACACCCCTTGACCTTTTTCTACATTTTGTTGTTACAAAGTGGGATTAAATGGATTGTAACTTTCTGTCAACGATCTACACAAAATATACTAATGTCAAGGTGGAAGAAAAATGCTGACATTTGTCAAATTAAACACCAATGTATCTTGATTAGATAAGTATTCAACCACCTGAGTCAATACTTGTTAGAATCACCTTTGGCAGCGATTACAGAGTCTTTCTGCGTGAGTCTCTAAGACTTTCCACACCTGGATTGTGCAGCATTTGCCTATTATTATTTTTTTTCTAAATTCTTCAAGCTCTGTCAAATTGGTTGTTGATCATTGCTAGTCAACCATTTTCACTTTCAGGTCTTGCCATAGATTTTCATGCAGATTTAAGTAAAAACTGTAACTCGGCCACTCAGGAACATTCACTGTCTTGGTAAGCAACTCCAGTATAGATTTGGCCTTGTGCTTTATGTTATTGTCCTGCTGAAAGGTGAATTCATCTCCCAGTGTTTGGTGGAAAGCAGACTGAACCAGGTTTTCCTTTAGGATTTTTCCTGTGCTTAGCTCCATTACATTTTCTTATTTTTCCTGAAAACTCCCCAGTCCTTAACAATTACAAGCATACCCATAACATGATGCAGCCACCACTATCCTTGAAAATACAGTGGTATTTGGTGATATGTTTGGGGCAAATCAAATATGCAACATAACACTTTGTAATCAGGACAAAAAGTGAATTGCTTTGCCACATTGCAGTATTACTGTAGTGCCTTGTTGCAAACAGGAGGAATATTTGTATTCTGTACAGGCATCCTCCTTTTTATGCCGTCAATTAGGTTTGTATTGTGGAGTAACTACAATGTTTTTCCATCCTCAGTTCTCTCCTATCACAGCCATTAAACTCTTTAACTGTTTTAAAGTCACCATTGGCCTCATGGGGAGATTCCTGAGCAGTGTCCTTCCTCTCTGGCAGCTGAGTTAGGAATGACGCCTGTATCTTTGTAGTGACTGGGTGTATTGGTACACCATCCAAAGTGTAATTAATAACATCACCATGCTCAATGGGATATTCCATGTGGGCTTTAAAAAAAAATGTAATACCAATAGGTTCCCTTCTTTGCGAGGCATTGTAACCTCCCTGGTCTCCCTGGTCTTTGTGGTTGAATCTGTTTGAAATTCACTGCTCGACTGAGGAACCTTACAACCATCTGTGTGTGTGTGGGGTACAGAGATGAGGTAGTCATTAAAAAATATATTATTTCACACACAGTGAGTCCATGCAACTTATTTTACATGTTAAGCACATTTTTACTTCTGAATTTATTTTGGCTTGCCAAAACTAAGGGGTTGAATACTTATTGACTCAAGACATTTCAGCTTTTGATTTGTAATTAATTTGTAAACATTTCTGAAAGCATAATTCCACTTGGACATTATGAGATGTTTTATGTAGGCCGGTGAGCATATTTAATCCATTTTCTAATTCCGGCTGTAACACAAGTGGAGAAAGTCCAGTGGTGTGAGTCCTTTCTGGAGGAGTTGAATGTTACGCCTCTATTCATGTTAAAGAGCAATATGGTAATGAGCAAGATGTACATTTTATAACAATGTATGAAAATTACAGATATGTTTCGATTAATGATCTGTATGTAAATGTGATCTTATTGAGCAGTTATATTGTTCTGTTTCAGCGCCCACACCAGCCCCGAACCTAGTCTACACCCAGTAAGACACACACACACACACACACACACAATGGTTCCTCATGGATATGAAGGTTAAAAAAGAAACCGTCAGTGGATACCTTTGTGACTGATTACCATGGCAATGCACCTGCAATATTCAACTGAATATTATTTCTCAGTCTTTTTCTCCATCTATCTCTGTTCAGTACCAGCGTAACATCCCTATAGCCCATGAGCCTTGGCACCCAGCCCTCACACCCCCCATCTACCTACAACACTCAGGACACACATCCCCGCACAGGTGAGACAGACAGACAGACGCACACATAGGTAAGACAGTTGTCTTCTTAATGGTGTATAGTGAGTCCCCCTAGCCCCCAGAGTTCTCTCATTTCAGAGGTTCTCTCTGTCGGGTATCTCCTATCTTTCTTTTTGAATGTCTCTTTCACGTCATATCACTGTTACATCATTCATGTGTTGCATCATTTAGACAGGCTGTGTGTGCGTGTGTGTATGCTTACCGTGTCTGTGTATGCGTACCGTGTGTGTCATTTCCCATGTCCAGAGCGCCTGCTGCAGTAGCAGTGAGTCAAGAGCCCAGTCATCGGTCAGTACCAGAGAGGTCCAGCGGGTCTTTCCCAGGATCCATCAGTGTGGTGTACAGAGACAAGGTCATGACTGCACTCTGACCCCTCCACCCTAACCTCTACAGCTCTGACCGAGGACCTTGTCCCAGGACCCTGTCCCAAACCCACCTCTAAATCTAAACTCTAACACATACACATACGAGACAACTGGAATACAGAAGACTGAGAGAGACTGGGAGACAGAGAAACACTGGTTGTGGACTCATGGACCAAAGTACCTCACCATCCTCCTCATCACCATCATTACACACCAGCCTTGTCTACCATGTGTCTTCTCCATCAGATCACCACCATGCTGTGGAGACAGAGACTCCGAACAGAAAGAGAGCGACTTTAAACACAGACACCATAGAGAGATCTCTCTCCTAGTGGATTGGACCATGATGTTCAGTTAGTTCATGCAATTGTTGTTGATACTTTAGTGGCTGAATGCTACAAAGTCTTCAAATGTAACTGGGTAAGATTGAAATTCCGTTTATGCTTTACAAAACAATCATACCGAGACATTATTTTTCTGCCCAGTTAGCAGGTAGATTTGCTTTCAGCCAAATCCTTTTAGAGCAAGCCAAATAATTTCATATTTTGAAAAGTTATCCTAGCTCAGGATTCATTGTTTGAATGTAAGATGCCAATCATTTGAGTGTGTGTGAAGTAGTCTGTCATCATAAACTGCTTTAACTAGGGATCACATGGTTCTACATTGCATCTGTAGGGGAATATGGTTACTTTGGAAATCTCAGCTAAACGATGAAGGAAAATGTTATTGTTAAATCCTTATCAGCAATATATACATGATAATATATACATTACAATGTCATGTTATGGAAGTCATGCAGCAATAGATGCAAATCTGCCTTTATTCTTCAGAGGCATGAACGTTGTGTGTGAGGGGTTCTGACTCAGCTTAATCAACCCCCATAGATCAATAGAATGGCTCTGATGGCCTTGTTTACCTGTAATGCTGATTGTGTTTACATCCTCTCCATGCTCAACATTCCTTCCTGTTTGCTTAAAATTGTTACTCTTATCACAACCAGCCTTAGATTGGTCGCTACAGCATTGTTGAATAAACGCACTGCTTAAACTCCTTCACTGAAGTTGAATAATGTACACATGTACACACACACACTGAATGACTGTTAAAATTATGTGCTATACACACACACACACACACACACAGACTACCAAAGCACAGGTGGCTGATTGTACCTTAATTGGGGAAGACGGGCTCATGTTATCAAATGTGGTTTCCAAGAGCTGCCCTCCCCTCAGCAGCCTGTGTACCAAAGAGAGGTTTTAAAAACTGGTGTTACTGTGTGGTAAAGAAGGTGGAACAGGGTGCTGGTCTGGTTCTGGGTTTCTGGACTGTGTGTTTGAGTGTGATGTGCTGTCCCCAGTTTCCCTCGGCGTGGTCCTGTCCTGGGAGGGGAGCAGCAGTTCAGTGTTGAGGAGAACGAGACGCCGTACTCTGGAAGCATACACCAACGCCACCGCAGACACACACACTACGACAACAGCCAGGAGACTTACTGTCACACACACAAGAACAGTGAGTACACACACATGGGTATACACACTACGGCAGCCAGGTTATACACACCACGGCAGCCAGGTTATACACACCACGGCAGCCAGGTTATACACACCACGGCAGCCAGGTTATAGACACCACGGCAGCCAGGTTATACACACCACGGCAGCCAGGTTAGACACCACGGCAGCCAGGTTATACACACTACGGCAGCCAGGTTATATACACCAGGTTATAGACGCCACAGGCAACCAGGTTATACACACCACGGCAGCCAGGTTATACACACCACGGCAGCCATGTTATAGACACCAGGTTATACACACCACAGCAGCCAGGTTATAGACACCAGGTTATAGACACCACGGCAGCCAGGTTATACATGCCTCGGCAGCCAGGATATACACACCACAGGCAGCCAGGTTATAGACACCACGGCAGCCAGGTTATAGACACCACAGGCAGCCAGTTTATAGACACCAGGTTATACACGCCTCGGCAGCCAGGATATACACACCACAGGTTATAGACACCACGGCAGCCAGGTTATAGACACCACGGCAGCCAGGTTATACACGCCACGGCAGCCAGGTTATACATGCCACGGCAGCCAGGATATACACACCACAGGTTATAGACACCAGGTTATAGACACCACGGCAGCCAGGTTATAGACACCACGGCAGCCAGGTTATACATGCCACGGCAGCCAGGATATACACACCACAGGTTATAGACACCACGGCAGCCAGGTTATAGACCACGGCAGCCAGGTTATACATGCCACAGCAGCCAGGATATACACGCCACAGGTTATAGACACCAGGTTATAGACACCACGGCAGCCAGGTTATAGACACCAGGTTATACACGCCACGTCAGCCAGGTTATAGACACCAGGTTATAGACACCACGGCAGCCAGGTTATAGACACCACGGCAGCCAGGTTATACACGCCTCGGCAGCCAGGATATACACACCACAGGCAGCCAGGTTATACACACCACAGGTTATAGACACCACGGCAGCCAGGTTATAGACACCACAGCAGCCAGGTTATAGACACCACGGCAGCCAGGTTATACACGCCTCGGCAGCCAGGATATACACACCACAGGCAGCCAGGTTATACACACCACGGCAGCCAGGTTATAGACACCAGGTTATACACGCCACGGCAGCCAGGTTATACATGCCTCGGCAGCCAGGTTATAGACACCAGGTTATACACACCACGGGAGTCAGGTTATACACACCACGGCAGCCAGGTTATACACACCATGGCAGCCAGGTTATAGACACCAGGTTATACACACCACGGGAGCCAGGTTATAGACACCACAGCAGCCAGGTTATAGACACCACGGCAGCCAGGTTATACACACCACGGCAGCCAGGTTATACACGCCACGGCAGCCAGGTTATAGACACCAGGTTATACACGCCACGGCAGCCAGGTTATAGACACCAGGTTATACACACCACGGCAGCCAGGTTATAGACACCAGGTTATACACACCACGGCAGCCAGGTTACAGATGCCACGGCAGCCAGGTTATACACACCACGGCAGCCAAGTTATAGACACCAGGTTATACACACCACGGCAGCCAGGTTATAGACGCCACGGCAGCCAGGTTACAGACGCCACGGCAGCCAGGTTATAGACACCAGGTTATACACGCCATGGCAGCCAGGTTATACACACCACGGCAGCCAGGTTATAGACACCAGGTTATACACACCACGGCAGCCAGGTTATAGACACCAGGTTATACACACCACGGCAGCCAGGTTATACACACCACGGCAGCCAGGTTATAGACACCAGGTTATACACACCACGGCAGCCAGGTTATAGACGCCACGGCAGCCAGGTTACAGACGCCACGGCAGACAGGTTATAGACACCAGGTTATACACGCCACGGCAGCCAGGTTATACACACCACGGCAGCCAGGTTATAGACACCAGGTTATACACACCACGGCAGCCAGGTTATAGACACCAGGTTATACACACCACGGCAGCCAGGTTATACACACCACGGCAGCCAGGTTATATGTTAACACTGTGTGTGTGTGTGTGTGTGTGTTTAGAACACAGAGCCCCTCCCTGTCCTGTAGATGAGTTGGAGGTCTGTCTGCTCAACCCCCTGGAGACAGACAGCAACACCTCTCCCTGGCCTTCACTACATGTCAACATGGACAACAAGGTACGGTTACACACCAGGTCAGACATATTTTATGTCTGACCTTTAGTTGTTTTAGTACACATTTGGACTCCATCTCTCTCTCTCATCTCTTAGGCAGAGGAGAAGCAGTTGTCTGCGAAGTCTCTCCAGCCCTCCTCTCCCTGCAGCCCTCCAGACCATCTCAAGTGTAACATCTACAAAGCTCAGATGGAGGCTGTCTATAGAGTGAGTACTGACCCCTCGTGATGGAGGCTGTCTATAGAATGAGGACTGACCCCTATTGAGTGACGGCGACTGTCTATAGAGTGAGTACTGACCCCTAGTGAGTGACGGATGCTGTCTATAGAGTGAGTACTGACCCCTTGTGATGGAGGCTGTCTAGAGAGTGAGGACTGACCCCTAGTGATGGAGGCTGTCTATAAAGTGAGGACTGACCCCTAGTGAGTGACGGAGGCTGTCTAAAGATTGAGTACTGACACCTAGTGAGTGACGGAGGCTATCTATAGAGTGAGGACTGACCCCTCGTGATGGAGGCTGTCTTTAGCATGAGTACTGACCCTTAGTGAGTGACGGAGGCTGTCTATAAAGTGAGTACTGACACCTAGTGAGTGACTGAGGCTGTCTATAGAGTGAGGACTTACCCCTAGTGATGGAGGCTTGAGTGAGTTCTGATCCCTAGTGAGTGACTGAGGCTGTCGATAGAGTGAGGACTGACACCTAGTGAGTGACGGAGGTTGTCTATAGAGTGAGGACTGACCCCTAGTGAGTGACGGAGGCTATCTATAGAGTGAGGACTGACCCCTCGTGATGGAGGCTGTCTTTAGCATGAGTACTGACCCTTAGTGAGTGACGGAGGCTGTCTATAAAGTGAGTACTGACACCTAGTGAGTGACTGAGGCTGTCTATAGAGTGAGGACTTACCCCTAGTGATGGAGGCTTGAGTGAGTTCTGATCCCTAGTGAGTGACTGAGGCTGTCGATAGAGTGAGGACTGACACCTATTGAGTGACGGAGGTTGTCTATAGAGTGAGGACTGACCCCTAGTGAGTGACGGAGGTTGTCTATAGAGTGAGGACTGACCCCTAGTGAGTGACGGAGGTTGTCTATAGAGTGAGGACTGACCCCTAGTGAGTGACGGAGGTTGTCTATAGAGTGAGGACTTACCCCTAGTGATGGAGGCTTGAGTGAGTTCTGATCCCTAGTGAGTGACAGAGGCTGTCTATAGAGTAAGGACTAACACCTAGTGAGTGACGGAGGCTGTCGATAGAGTGAGGACTTCCCCTCGTGATGGAGGATGCTATCTATAGAGTGAGCACTGACCCCTAGTGAGTGATGGAGGCTGTCTATAGAGGGAGCACTTACCCCTAGTGATGGAGGATGCTGTCTAAAGAGTGAGTACTGACCCCTAGTGAGTGACGGAGGCTGTCTAAAGTGAGTACTGACCCCTAGTGAGTGACGGAGGCTGTCTATAGAGTGAGGACTTCCCCTCGTGATGGAGGATGCTATCTATGGAGTGAGTACTGACCCGTAGTGAGTGACGGAGGCTGTCTATAGAGTGAGGACTGACCCCTAGTGATGGAGGCTGTCTATAGAGTGAGGACTGACCCCTAGTGATGGAGGCTGTCTATAGAGTGAGGACTGACCCCTAGTGATGGAGGCTGTCTATAGAGTGAGTTCTGACACCTAGTGAGTGACGGAGGCTGTCTATAGAGTGAGGACTGACCCGTAGTGAGTGACGGAGGTTGTCTATAGAGTGAGGACTGACCCCTAGTGAGTGACGGAGGTTGTCTATAGAGGGAGCACTTACCCCTAGTGATGGAGGATGCTGTCTAAAGAGTGAGTACTGACCCCTAGTGAGTGACGGAGGCTGTCTAAAGTGAGTACTGACCCCTAGTGAGTGACGGAGGCTGTCTATAGAGTGAGGACTTCCCCTCGTGATGGAGGATGCTATCTATGGAGTGAGTACTGACCCGTAGTGAGTGACGGAGGCTGTCTATAGAGTGAGGACTGACCCCTAGTGATGGAGGCTGTCTATAGAGTGAGGACTGACCCCTAGTGATGGAGGCTGTCTATAGAGTGAGGACTGACCCCTAGTGATGGAGGCTGTCTATAGAGTGAGTTCTGACACCTAGTGAGTGACGGAGGCTGTCTATAGAGTGAGGACTGACCCCTAGTAATGGAGGCAGTTTATAGAGTGAATTCTGTCCCCTAGTGAGTGACGGATGCTGTCTATAAAGTACTGACCCCTAGTGAGTGAAGGAGGCTCTCTATAGAGTACTGACCCCTAGTGAGTGACTGATAATGTCTATAGAGTGAGTACTGACCCCTAGTGAGTGATGGAGGCTGTCTATAGATTGAGCACTTACCCCTAGTGATGGAGTATGCTGTCTAAGAGTGAAGACTGACCCGTAGTGAGTAACGGAGGCTGTATATAGAGTGAGGACTGACCCCTAGTAATGGAGGCAGTCTGTAGAGTGAATTCTGACCCCTAGTGAGTGACAGGCTGTCTATAAAGTGAGTACTGACTCCTAGTGAGTGACGGAGGCTGTCTGTAGAGTGAGGACTTACCCCTAGTGATACAGGCTGTCTAAAGATGGAGCTCTGATACCTAGTGATGGAGGCTGTCTATAGAGTGAGGACTGACCTGTATTGATGGAGACTGCCTGTAGAGTGAGTACTGACCCCTAGTGAGTGACGGAGGCTGTCTATAGAGTGAGAACTTACCCCTAGTGATGGAGGATGCTGTCTATAGAGTGAGTACTGACCCCTAGTGAGTAACGGAGGCTGTCTATAGAGTGAGGACTGACCCCTAGTAATGGAGGCAGTCTATAGAGTGAGGACTGACCCCTAGTGATGGAGGCTGTCTATAGAGTGAGGACTGACCCCTAGTGATGGAGGCTGTCAATAGAGTGGGTTCTGACCCCTAGTGAGTGACGGAGGCTGTCTTTACAGTTAGTACTGATTCTTTGTGATGGAGGCTGTCTATAGAGTGAGTTCTGACCCATAGTGATGGAGGCTGTCTATAGAGTGAGTTCTGACCCCTAGTGACGGAGGCTGTCTATAGAGTGAGTACTGACCCCTAGTGAGTGACAGATGCTATCTATAAAGTGAGTACTGACACCTAGTGTGTGACAGAAGCTGTCTATGGAGTAAGGACTGACCCCTTGTGATGGAGGCTGTCTATAGAGTGAATACTCACCCCTAGTGATTGACGGATGCTGTATTTACAGTTAGTACTGACCCTTAGTGATGAAGGCTGTCTGTAGAGTGAGTACCTACCCCTTGTGATGGAGGCTGTCTAAAGAGTGAGCCCTGACCCCAAGTGAGTGACGGAGGCAGTCTATAGAGTGAGGACTGACCCCTAGTGATGGAGGCTGTCTATAGAGTGAGGACTGACCCCTAGTGATGGAGGCTGTCAATAGAGTGGGTTCTGACCCCTAGTGAGTGACGGAGGCTGTCTTTACAGTTAGTACTGATTCTTTGTGATGGAGGCTGTCTATAGAGTGAGTTCTGACCCCTATTGAGTGATGGAGGCTGTCTATAAAGTGAGTTCTGACCCCCATTGAGTGACGGAGGCTGTCCATAAAGTGAATTCTGACCACTAGTGAGTGAAGGATTCTGTCTATAGAGTGAGTTCTGACCCCTATTGAGTGATGGAGGCTGTCTATAAAGTGAGTTCTGACCCCCATTGAGTGACGGAGGCTGTCCATAAAGTGAATTCTGACCACTAGTGAGTGAAGGATTCTGTCTATAGAGTGAGTTCTGACCCCTAGTGAGTGACGGAGGCTGTCTTTACAGTTAGTACTGATTCTTTGTGATGGAGGCTGTCTATAGAGTGAGTACTGACCCCTAGTGACGGAGGCTGTCTATATAGTGAGTTCTGACCCCTAGTGACGGAGCCGGTCTATAGAGTGAGTACTGACCCCTAGTGAGTAATGGAGGCTGTCTATAGAGTTAGCCTTAGTACTGACCCTCAGTGATGATCTTTAGTGAGTTCTGACCCCTAGTGACGGAGGCTGTCTACAGAGTGAGGACTGACCCCTAGTGAGTGATGGAGGCTGTCTATAGAGTTAGCCTCAGTACTGACCCTCAGTGATGATCTTTAGTGAGTTCTGACCCCTAGTGATGGAGGCTGTCTATATAGTGAGTTCTGACCCCGTCTATAGAGTGAGTACTGACCCCTAGTGATGGAGGCTGTCTATAGAGTGAGTTCTGACCCCTAGTGACGGAGGCTGTCTATATAGTGAGTTCTGACCCCTAGTGACAGAGGCTGTCTACAGAGTGAGGACTGACCCCTAGTGACAGAGGCTGTCTACAGAGTGAGGACTGACCCCTAGTGACGGAGCCGGTCTATAGAGTGAGGACTGACCCGTAGTGATGGAGGCTGTCTATAAAGTGAATACTGACCCCTAGTGAGTGACGGAGGCTGTTTTTGACTGAGGACTGACCCGTAGTGATGGAGGCTGTCTATAAAGTGAATACTGACCCCTAGTGAGTGACGGAGGCTGTTTATAGACTGATCCCTAGTGATGGAGGCTGTCTTTAAAGTGAGTTCTGACCCCTAGTGAGTGACGGATGCTGTCTATAGAGTGAGGACTAACCCCTAGTGAGTGTGTGTTTACAGTAGCCGTGTAAAAGCTAACATCCTCTCTCATCCTCCTGTCCTCTCCTCTTCTCCCATCCCTCTCTTCTCCTCTGTCATCCTCCTGTCCTCTCCTCCTCTGTCATCCTCCTGTCCTCTCCTCCTCTGTCATCCTCCTGTCCTCTCCTCTTCTTCCTCTCTCGATGAAGGATGCTCCGCTGACACCTAGAGGGAAGACCTGTAGTCTGGAGATCAACGACAGGCCAGTACTAGCAGTGATACAATACTCCTTCCAGAGTGTGTGTTTGATGGTGGATGATAATGGTATGTGTGTGTCTCAGGTATCAGAGCTCCTGTCAGGACTCTCGAGACTCTGCCACTTCCAGTCTGACCACAGAGAAAACCTCCCTCCGCCCCGACCATAACTCAACCACAGACAGACACGCCAATTCTAACCCTAACACCAACCGCAGGAAAAGACTGGTCAGGCAGTTCAGCTTGTAAGTATGGCAGGGTATTCACAACCTGCTCTGGGATTCCATACGATGCTCACAGCTGTGTCCTGTACTCAAAGTACTGTCATAACCTAGCCACTACACAAAAACCTATGATGTTAGTTATTCACTACTCATGTTTTACATTTAGAATGCTGTGGCTGAACACTGTCCTGTAATTGATCCTTAGTAACCATGAAGACGAGGATAATCTCCCAGAGGCACTTGCAGCGATCTCTTCCCGGAGCACTGGGAAGTGTGGATCTAACAACTCACTGGACAACCAGACACAACCCTCCATATACCCTCAGGAAACAAACACACAGGTTATCATACCCCAGAGCACTCAGCAACACACACTTTTCATAGCAGAGCATTTGTCCATTTGGATCAGAGCCTTGTCATTTCTAAGCAAAATAATAGTGGATTGTGAACTAAACTGTTTTGTGTGTGTTGCAGATGGACATGCCGATACTGGAGCTGAGGAGTCCATGCTGTGAGCGTTCTCACTCTCCCCACCTCTCCCCTTCCTTCTACCACACCTCCATCCCTCCCCTGGTACCCTGCCTCGCCTCTCACACCAACAGGTAACACACATTCAGGTTACACACACACTCAGGTTACAGACACACTTAACACACAAATCCCAGTCATGTAACATTCCTCATGATGATCTGTGTGTGTGTGTCCCTGTCTGTGTGTGTGTCTGTGTTTAGCGAGGAGGAGATGAGGTTGGGCAGAGAGAAGATTCTCAGGGCTCTCCTGATGACGGAGCTCTGAGTCCGTGACCCCTGTGACATCATGGATGCCTCATGGACCTGGTGTGAGATGACCTTCAGGAGTCCCACGTCCACTGGCTGCACTCAGCAGTCAGCATTTACTGTACATAATACAGTCAACCTTTCTAGATTTGCATACAAAATAATTTGCTTAAGTGTTATTTTAAAAGGAACATGTTTTATGTCTACCCACACTACACACCCTGTAATAACATGCTCCCACACTACACACCCTGTAATAACATGCTCCCACACTACACACCCTGTAATAACATGCTCCCAAACTACACACCCTGTAATAACATGCTCCCACACTACACACCCTGTAATAACATGCTCCCACACTACACACCCTGTAATAACATGCTCCCACACTACACACCCTGTAATAACATGCTCCCACACTACACACCCTGTAATAACATGCTCCCACACTACACACCCTGTAATAACATGCTCCCACACTACACACCCTGTAATAACATGCTCCCACACTACACACCCTGTATTAACATGCTCCCACACTACACACCCTGTATTAACATGCTCCCACACTACACACCCTGTAATAACATGCTCCCACACTACACACCCTGTAATAACATGCTCCTACACTACACACCCTGTAATAACATACTCCCACATGCTGGTAACTGTTCCCAGGTGAAAAGCTGCAGTCCCGGTTTTGTCCTGTAGATGGAGACTGACCCAAACAGACTGCAGCTTGGATCAGTTGTAGTTGCCCATAACCACTACCTGGATCAGGCCTTTTTACATCCTCCTTATGGTTAATCTTATAACTAATCTGATCCTAGGCCTGTGGTTACATGGAACTAACTGGTGAGTTTGGGTCAGAGCTCAGGTTACAGCTCTGCCATGTTTCTGTGCAGTTCCTTATTGCTGTTCTTGTCTATGTTCTATACCCCTGTGTTTAACCTTAATAAAGACAACATGTTACCTTTAACAAACATTCTGCTCTCTGCTCGGGAAGTGTGTTGGTGTGTGTGTGTATCAGGTGAATCAAGAGAAACCGGTGCATTAACAGGATCAGGTAGAGTGAGCGAGAATGTGGGTGGGGTCGTAGTGTTATACAAAGCTAGTTCTACCCTCGGGGTCCTAGTGCTTCTTGTTTTCTCTCTTCCTCTACCCTCATCTCCCTCTCTCCCTCCATTTTTTACTGCTAAAATTATAGTGTTATAGCGTGAGAAAAGGTGTGTGAGGTACTGAGTCAGTACACCGTGGCAGGGAGTTCTCAGTCTTCCTCGTCCAGCCACATTCTGTCAACAGCGGCCTCACCTTAGCTGTACGAGAGAGGTGTGGGAGTGTGTGAACGCAGCAAATCACAGACCCACTCATCATAGGCTCTTCACTCCAATTTGGTCACTTGATTATTGTAATGAATAATGAATTCGCAGACAGTGTGTTTGATTTGTAAACAATGAGTTTCCCAGACAGGCTTGTTTCACATGTTCTATTTATTAGTGTCAGTGTGGTCACAGGAGAGTTCCCTGGACAGCCAGGGACCCACAGTCACAGCAGACATCAATGTATTACATCATTATGGGCCATTTATAGCTCTACTGTCTAATCTGGCCTTCATGGGAGTAAAACACACTGGTTGAGTTTCAATAGTCTGAAGCGCGGTCCTCTCCTTGCCTCCTCTCCTTAGTCTGCACTGATCTGAAAACTCATGATAGATGAGAACAATTCCTTTTATGTCAGTGAAGTAGACTGTTGAGATGCAGGCACAGTGACATTACAGTAAGGAATCAGAGAGCACAGTGGTAAATCTCCATCACAGTGAGTTGGGACCGAGCTGGGTAAGGCAATAGACAGTGGTGTAAAAAGTACTCAACTGTGGTAAATTCATGAAGAAACGCAGTATTTTATTTTGGTGAGTCCTCCAGATCAGAGGCAGTAGGGATTACAACGCGTTATATTGATAGGTGTGTGAATTGGACCACATTACTGTCCTGCCTGAGCATTCCAAATGTAGCTTGTACTTTTGGGTGTCAGGAAAAATGTATGGAGTAAAAAGTACATACTTTTATTTAGGAACGTAGTGGAGTAAAAGTAAAAGTTGTCAAAAATATAAATAGTAAAGTACAAATACCCCCCAAAAACTACTTAAGTAGTATTTGAAAGTATTTTTACTTAAGTACTTTACACCACCGGCAACAGGAATAGTAATCTCCTGGCTCTGGGCTCAGCTTGGCATCACATACAAAAGGCAAGGGTGGAGTGGAACTAGGCAAACATAAACAGGTTAGATGGGAGGGGTGTGGGAGTGATTCAGCATTTGACTAACTACATGTAACTTATGTCAGACACTATGCTGTTGATATACAGTATAATCTGTATAGTAATCTGATTGGTTAGCAGTGCTTTATATTTTCCATAACATGTAAACATCTGAGTGTAGCTAGCACTACTAACTTCTTCATGCAGGAGGCTTCCTAATACAACGTTCTAGTATTGGATTGTACAATTATAGAAAGTATAAAGAAATAAAATGTAATATGTTTTTAGACAGACAGTATAAAATGAAATATATACATATAGCATCTGAGAGAGTAGTGCACTATACACATTCCTCTCTCTCTCTCACACATGCACTTACGCACACATCCACACACACGTATACACACACACACGCATTCACAAGCACTTACACACATACACAAATGCATGCAAGTCATGAAGAAAGGTTGAGATGAATAATTAGTACTAAACGCAGCTCTACTTCTAACAGACGTCTCCTGAAGTGGTTGTAACATCTTAGAGCGTCTCTCTAGAAAGCTTTTTTTAAATACTATGTGCAATATAAGACAGAGCTGCTGTTTGGCTGAGGCAAAGCTCTGATATAAAATACATTTCTGCTCTCATGCATATACACTGTATATACCACAAAACTCAGACAGGGAACACACAACAGAGCTGGAGGCCAGGACATTCCCCCACATGTCCTTTGGGGGGGGGGGGGGGTGATATTGTGGTGAAGGAGTGTCAAACTTTCGGCACAGTTTAATATCGAGAGCCATGTCTTATATTTTAAAAAAGGAAATATAACCACTTTTCACTGTGGCCCTCCAGATCTGGGTGAAACCCCAATGTGGCCCTCCAGATCTGGGTGAAACCCCAATGTGGCCCTCCAGATCTGGGTGAAACCCCAATGTGGCCCTCCAGATCTGGGTGAAACCCCAATGTGGCCCTTGGGGTAAAATGAGTTTGACACCCCTGGTATAGTGTTTGGGTAGTGAGTGTCAGTGTGTGGATCTTTGAGCCTTCTACAGCATGTTTAGGTCCAGGTAGTGCCCTCCTTGCTTGGTCAGGAGAGGGGGGAAGGGCATCAGAGCATCACCGCTGCTGGACTGACCAATCATACTGCTCAGTACAGGCAATGCCTCCATAGGACTCTACAGAGAGAGGGAGAGAGGCAGGGAGAGAGGGTGAGGAAGATAGAGAGAGGAAGTGAAAAGAGAAAGGAAAGGAGTCTATGTGGTTTGAAGGTTTCCTTGTCCCAGCACCAGATGATTCCACCACCTCCCCACCTGACACTAGTACAGCAGTGATAACACTATCTAGCACACTACAGCGCCCCAGGGAGGAAACGGGAACACACCTTGGAAGGGCTGAGTCAGACAGCACCAGGTAGAAATTGACCATATAGAACAGGTACGGTTCTAGGTTCCACCAGAGAATGTGGTTAGAGCGTTGGGCCAGTAACCAAAATGGTTGCTAGGTCGAATCCCCGAGCTGACAAGGTAGAAATCTGTCGTTCTGCCCCTGACCAAGGTGGTTAACCCACTGTTCCTTGGCCATCATTGTAAATAAGAGTTTGTTCTTAACTGACTTACCTAGTTAAATTAAATAAACATCTGAGCCTAGATCTGAGGATAGGATTGGGTGTGTGGTGTATTCTGATCCTAGAGGCTAGGCTTGGGTTTGTGGGGTAATCTGATCCTAGATCTGAAGTTAGGATTTGATGTGTGGGATAATCTGATCCTTGGGTTTGTGGGGTAATCTGATCCTAGATCTGAGGTTAGGATTTGATGTGTGGAATAATCTGATCCTTGGGTTTGTGGGGTAATCTGATCCTTGGGTTTGTGGGGTAATCTGATCCTTGGGTTTGTGGGGTAATCTGATCCTTGGGTTTGTGGGGTAATCCGATCCTTGGGTTTGTGGGGTAATCTGATCTGCACTGTAAAAATATAGATGTCAAGAAGGAAATCAGCTGGAATAGGATTGTGAGTTTTCTCAACAAATATGTTGTTTAACAAACTCACAATCCTATTGCAGCTGGTTGCCACAGATCTAGGATCAGGTTACCCCCCCCCCCCACACACACACACACACAATCCAAATGTGAACCATCAGGGGGTAGAAGACATCTGATCCTGGACCAGTGGTTGAGGGGGGAACATCTACTCCTGTGTCCCGATCATCCCTGATTCTCTGGTGGAACCATCATCTTTTTTTACAGTGTGGTTTGGGGCATTGCAATCCCCCCTAGCTAGACTCTAACCCGTGACCCCATAGTAACCCGGAATCTCAAACCACACCCACAACCACGTCGTCCCGGAGACGAAGGAAAGGAGAAACACGCCCCATGACCCTGTCAGCCAATCCTTACCTTCCGCCTGCCTAGGACACACCCCTTAAAAACACACCCACTCTTTGGGCTGCGTGAGCAGGGTCCGGGAGGGATCGTGATTGTGCATGTTAGCATGAGCATGCACAAGGCCATCCTCAGTAGCGTACTATAGTGTTGAGGGGGACAGAGACACAGGGGACTGAGACAGAGACAGGCTGGGCTGTGTGTTCAGAAGAGTCAGCCTTTACAAGATGATTACTGCTGATTTATCTACAGTATATAGTATCACCTCAACTTCCAAACTAGTGTTCATTAGCACAGGCTGAACTCACTGGCTATTTCCTAGTGTATCAGTGAGGAGCAGCCTCTTGTAAATCAAGTCCAAGCAGGCAGTGGAGATCCACCCAACAGAATGCCTGTGGGTGTTTGTGAGGGAGGGAACAGAACAGGGAGGGTAGACCTGACTAACTTGTTTGATAGCCTCCAGGCAAACACAGTGGATACCTGACAGTATAGTACACTCCTCCATTAGCAGATTTGAATACTTCCTTTGGATCGACCGTGAGACATGAGAGGACACGGCAACACATACTATACCGGTCACATTGCACACACACACACTTTCTCTAACACACATGAACGTACACACAGTCTTGTATCTCTAACCGTGTGGGGACACACAATTCAGTCTCATTCAAAATCCTATTTTTCCTAACCCCTAAACCTATCCTAACCTTAACCCTAACCTTAACACCAAAACCTAACCCCTAACCCTAAAACTAAACCCAGCCCCTAAACCTAATTCTAACCTTAACCATAAACCTCCTAGAAATAGCGTTTCCCCTTGTGGTGACTAACAACATGTTTGTGTACTATTCTTGTGGGGACTTCTCTTCCCCACAAGTATAGTTAAACACGTCCAAGTGCACACACACACACACACACACACACACACACACACACACACACACACACACACACACACACACACACACACACACACACACACACACACACACACACACACACACACACACACACACACACACACACACACACACACACACACACACACACACACACACTGTTTACCTGGTATCCCTGAATGGTGTTGAGCAGTTCTTTATAGGCAAGGCCATGCATGCGGACCACTCCCCCAGGGGAGGGCAGAGGGGTGGGGGAGGGGTAGTAACCTATAGTGTTGGGAGAACCTGGGGGACTGGAGAGAGGGAGGGGGAGAAGAGAGAGAGGGTGAGAAGAGAGGAGAGAGAGAGTGAGAAGAGAGGAGAGAGAGGGTGAGAAGAGAGGAGAGAGAGGGAGGAGAGAGAGGGAGAAGAGAGTGAGAAGAGAGGAGAGAGAGGGAGAAGAGAGTGAGAGGAGAGGAGAGGAGAGGAGAGGAGAGGAGAGGAGAGGAGAGGAGAGGAGAGGAGAGGAGAGGAGAGGAAAATCATGGAAAATCAAGTGAAAATGTGTTTTTTGTAACACTTCATGTGTTTTCAGTTTCATATTATCACATGTTGCTTTACATGTTGTCACATTAACTTCATATAAGATCACATGAAAACGTGCTTTTGGAAAATGTCACGTGTTCACATGTGAACTCCATGTGGTTTTTCCGTCAGGGATATCACATCCAAATGAACTTCAATGCTGAGGGGGAGGGGAGGAGGGGGGAGGAGGAGGGGGGAGGAGAGAAAGGTCATTGTGGTCTTAGTGCTGTTTGCTCTTCCTTCTGATACCACACTACTGTTCAGTCATTAACTACCCTCGTGTATGTCCCCTCCCTCCCAGCCCCCAAGCCACTTACAGTATATGACTGGATGGTTAATGGGGCTAACAGTTCTTATCTGGGGCACTGATATCATTAACTACCCTTGTGTATGTCCTTCCCCACAACCCGTAATAGTCCTTACCTGGGATAGTATGCAGTGTAGTTCATGTAGAGCTGAGTGCTAGCTGGGTAGTAGGCGTGTCCAGGTCCTAGGGGGCGGGGACTCAGCAGCACCTGCCCAATGGGAGGGAAGAGGCCGGCAGCCTCAGCCGGCATGATGGAAGGGATGGGTGGGAAGGAGTAGGAGTGAGGAGACAGACCTGGGGAGGGGGGATTGGGGGTGGGGGGGTAGTTAGACAACACGCCAAGGCAAGGACCCGGAAAGGACACATGCCCAACACGGCACACAGAGAACTACAGATCCCCTGGTCTCCTCTAAAGATGGCTGCTGTAAGCAGACTACAGTGTGCTTCTCAGTCGTCTACAATGGCAATGTGACATGGTCCGGTCGTGGAATTGCAAGTGCCATGCTCTACCAACTGAGCTACACGGGACTACACACCAGAACTCAATGACTAGACACCACCATCACTACACACCAGAACTCAATGACTAGACACCACCATCACTACACACCAGAGCTCAATGACTAGACACCACCATCACTACACACCAGAGCTCAATGACTAGACACCACCATCACTACACACCAGAGCTCAATGACTAGACACCACCATCACTACACACCAGAGCTCAATGACTAGACACCACCATCACTACACACCAGAGCTCAATGACTAGACACCACCATCACTACACACCAGAGCTCAATGACTAGACACCACCATCACTACACACCAGAACTCAATGACTAGACACCACCATCACTACACACCAGAGCTCAATGACTAGACACCACCATCACTACACACCAGAACTCAATGACTAGACACCACCATCACTACACACCAGAGCTCAATGACTAGACACCACCATCACTACACACCAGAGCTCAATGACTAGACACCACCATCACTACACACCAGAGCTCAATGACTAGACACCACCATCACTACACACCAGAGCTCAATGACTAGACACCACCATCATTACACACCAGAGCTCAATGACTAGACACCACCATCACTACACACCAGAGCTCAATGACTAGACACCACCATCACTACACACCAGAGCTCAATGACTAGACACCACCATCACTACACACCAGAGCTCAATGACTAGACATCTCCATCACTACACACCAGAGCTCAATGACTAGACACCACCATCACTACACACCAGAACTCAATGACTAGACACCACCATCACTACACACCAGAGCTCAATGACTAGACACCACCATCACTACACACCAGAGCTCAATGACTAGACACCACCATCACTACACACCAGAGCTCAATGACTAGACACCACCATCACTACACACCAGAGCTCAATGACTAGACACCACCATCATTACACACCAGAGCTCAATGACTAGACACCACCATCACTACACACCAGAGCTCAATGACTAGACACCACCATCACTACACACCAGAGCGCAATGACTAGACACCACCATCACTACACACCAGAGCTCAATGACTAGACACCACCATCACTACACACCAGAGCTCAATGACTAGACACCACCATCACTACACACCAGAGCTCAATGACTAGACATCTCCATCACTACACACCAGAGCTCAATGACTAGACATCTCCATCACTACACACCAGAGCTCAATGACTAGACATCTCCATCACTACACACCAGAGCTCAATGACTAGACACCACCATCACTACACACCAGAACTCAATGACTAGACACCACCATCACTACACACCAGAGCTCAATGACTAGACACCACCATCACTACACACCAGAACTCAATGACTAGACACCACCATCACTACACACCAGAGCTCAATGACTAGACACCACCATCACTACACACCAGAGCTCAATGACTAGACACCACCATCACTACACACCAGAGCTCAATGACTAGACACCACCATCACTACACACCAGAGCTCAATGACTAGACACCACCATCATTACACACCAGAGCTCAATGACTAGACACCACCATCACTACACACCAGAGCTCAATGACTAGACACCACCATCACTACACACCAGAGCTCAATGACTAGACACCACCATCACTACACACCAGAGCTCAATGACTAGACATCTCCATCACTACACACCAGAGCTCAATGACTAGACACCACCATCACTACACACCAGAACTCAATGACTAGACACCACCATCACTACACACCAGAGCTCAATGACTAGACACCACCATCACTACACACCAGAGCTCAATGACTAGACACCACCATCACTACACACCAGAGCTCAATGACTAGACACCACCATCACTACACACCAGAGCTCAATGACTAGACACCACCATCATTACACACCAGAGCTCAATGACTAGACACCACCATCACTACACACCAGAGCTCAATGACTAGACACCACCATCACTACACACCAGAGCGCAATGACTAGACACCACCATCACTACACACCAGAGCTCAATGACTAGACACCACCATCACTACACACCAGAGCTCAATGACTAGACACCACCATCACTACACACCAGAGCTCAATGACTAGACATCTCCATCACTACACACCAGAGCTCAATGACTAGACATCTCCATCACTACACACCAGAGCTCAATGACTAGACATCTCCATCACTACACACCAGAGCTCAATGACCACCATCACTACACACCAGAGCTCAATGACTAGACACCACCATCACTACACACCAGAGCTCAATGACTAGACACCACCATCACTACACACCAGAGCTCAATGACTAGACACCACCATCACTACACACCAGAGCTCAATGACTAGACACCACCATCACTACACACCAGAGCTCAATGACTAGACACCACCATCACTACACACCAGAGCTCAATGACTAGACATCTCCATCACTACACACCAGAGCTCAATGACTAGACACCACCATCACTACACACCAGAGCTCAATGACTAGACATCCCCATCACTACACACCAGAGCTCAATGACTAGACACCACCATCACTACACACCAGAGCTCAATGATTAGACACCACCATCACTACACACCAGAGCTCAATGACTAGACACCACCATCACTACACACCAGAGCTCAATGACTAGACACCACCATCACTACACACCAGAGCTCAATGACTAGACACCACCATCACTACACACCAGAGCTCAATGACTAGACACCACCATCACTACACACCAGAGCTCAATGACTAGACACCACCATCACTACACACCAGAGCTCAATGACTAGACACCACCATCACTACACACCAGAGCTCAATGACTAGACTCCACCATCACTACACACCAGAGCTCAATGACTAGACACCACCATCACTACACACCAGAGCTCAATGACTAGACATCTCCATCATTACACACCAGAGCTCAATGACTAGACACCACCATCACTACACACCAGAGCTCAATGACTAGACATCCCCATCACTACACACCAGAGCTCAATGACTAGACACCACCATCACTACACACCAGAGCTCAATGACTAGACATCTCCATCACTACACACCAAAGCTCAATGATTAGACACAACCATCACTACACACCAGAGCTCAATGACTAGACACCACCATCACTACACACCAGAACTCAATGACTAGACACCACCATCACTACACACCAGAGCTCAATGACTAGACATCTCCACCACTACACACCAGAGCTCAATGACTAGACATCCCCATCACTACACACCAGAGCTCAATGACTAGACATCGCCATCACTACACACCAGAGCTCAATGACTAGACATCTCCATCACTACACACCAGAGCTCAATGACTAGACATCACCGTCACTACACACCAGAGCTCAATGACTAGACATCACCATCACTACACACCAGTGCTCAGCTCCACCCACCTCTCCCACAGCCCCACTAATTGGACACACTCCTACTGGAAGACTCAAGCCCAATCCTAAATCAATCCTGAGTCCCTACCTTCAAGTCACTTTTGTAATATTGCTTACACACCTATCCAATACTTCCAGTACATTGGGATCCATTTGGAATTGGGCAAGAGGCCTCACACATGCCAAGCACACATAAACCATTGGAACACACTATTTTTAATCAGAGTGTGTGAAGAATATGTTTACATTGAACAGTCAATGAACTACAGATTTCTCCCCGCATGCAAATTCACCAAAATCACACAGAATTTTCCCAAACCACAAGGGGTAACACACACAAACACTCACACACACACTCATACCCCAGGTTCCTACCCCTCTGGTCAGGTCAGACGCTCCTGCCCTCCCAGAGTTCTAGATCAGAGAGAACCCAGACAGAAAAGAAGACAGGGGGCAAGATTTAACCTCTGACCTCTATCCCCTCACCCTTTCCTGCCCCCTGGTCTGTGGCAGCCCACCTACCCTGCGGTCCCGAAGCGCCCAGCTCCCAGCAGCACTTACGTCTGGACTTACATGGCGGCGGGCTGAGCCCTGTCCCACTCCTAGTCCGGGTGTGTGTGTGAATGTGTGTGTGTGAGAGGGAGCCTCCCATCAACACCAGACCCATCTCTTCAGCGCTACAGGGGAACACCTCCACATAGCGGCTGTTAACCCCTCGCTTGCCAGCCTGGCCCGGACCAGACATCACCTGCTTGTGGACCCGCTGGGAGGCAGAGAAAGCCCGCTCCGCTGAACGCATCTGGATGAAACAGTCCCCTGACGGACGACCCTATGGAGATACACACACAAAGCAGGGTAACTTTAGTATCAGTACGCATAGTGTGGTGTGTGTGTGTGTGTGTGTGTGTGTGTGTGAGCAGGCTTATATAGTGTGTACCTACCTGTTGGTTGACCACCATGTGTACTCCGTGTGGTCTGATGTCGTGTGTGTATTCTCCTAGGAAGGCCAGTATGTCCTCTATGGTGGCGGTGTAGGGCAGCCCCCTCAGCCTGAGGCAGTCCCTCACACCACCAGGAGAGGGCAACAGAGACACAGAGGGCAACATTGACACCAGGGGGGCTGGAGCCACGGGGATCAGAGGGGCTGACGTGTACCTGTTCAACACCTACACACACAGAGAGAGTTATACGGTTAGATGGTCATAAGTGCTGGTTCAGCAACAACATACACACATAAACAAGCATATTCTCTCTGGAGTTCCTGTTTTTACTCTGGCAGGGGTATTCCGATTAAGTGTGTGTAGATGTGTGTCTGTATTGAAAAGGTGTGTGTGTGTTTGTGTGTTGACAGTAGGGATCTGGCTGGTTGCCAACAGGATATCACAATGTTTACCGTCCTGGAGAAGAACTGTAACCCAGCCCCCTCAGGGTCACTCACTACCACTGAACTCTGACCTCTCACCTTCAGACATCTAAAACCACTAGAACATTTAAACCTGTACTGTGTAGGAGTCTAAAACCACTAGAACATTTAAACCTGTACTGAGTAGGAGTCTAAAATCACTAGAACATTTAAACCTGTACTCCTGTCTCAGCCTCCAGTATTTATGCTGCAGTAGTTTATGTGTCGGGGGCTAGGGTCAGTTTGTTATATCTGGAGTACTTCTCCTGTCTTATCCAGTGTCCTGTGTGAATTTAAGTATGCTCTCTCTAATTCTCTCTTTCTTTCTCTCTCTCTGAGGACCTGAGCCCTAGGACCATACCTCAGGACTACCTGACATGATGACTCCTTGTTGTCCCCAGCCCACCTGGCTGTGCTGCTGCTCCAGTTTCAACTGTTCTGCCTGTGATTATTATTATTTGACCATGCTGGTCATTTATGAACATTTGAACATCTTGGCCATGTTCTGTTATAATCTCCACCCGGCACAGCCAGAAGAGGACTGGCCACCCCACATAGCCTGGTTCCTCTCTAGGTTTCTTCCTAGGTTTTGGCCTTTCTAGGGAGTATTTCCTAGCCACTGTGCTTCTACACCTGCATTGCTTGCTGTTTGGGGTTTTAGGCTGGGTTTCTGTACAGCTGATGTACAAAGTATAAATACATTTGATTTGATTTGTACTGTGTAGGAGTCTAAAACCACTATAACATTTAAACCTGTACTGTGTAGGAGTCTAAAACCACTAGAACATTTAAACCTGTACTGTGTAGGAGTCTAAAACCACTAGAACATTTAAACCTGTACTGTGTAGGAGTCTAAAACCACTAGAACATTTAAACCTGTACTGTGTAGAAGTCTAAAACCACTAGAACATTTAAACCTGTACTGTGTAGGAGTCTAAAACCACTAGAACATTTAAACCTGTACTGTGTAGGAGTCTAAAACCACTAGAACATTTAAACCTGTACTGTGTAGGAGTCTAAAACCACTAGAACATTTAAACCTGTACTGTGTAGGAGTCTAAGTGCATGGGAATGTTACTACACTGAGAGCTGAAACACCTGCTTATCAATGAATAGGGCTATTAAGACTATGAGAGGTGAGGTGAGGTGAGGTGTGTATGTATGTGTGTGTGTGTGTGTGTGTGTGTGTGTGTGTGTGTGTGTGTGTGTGTGTGTGTGTGTGTGTGTGTGTGTGTGTGTGTGTGTGTGTGTGTGTGTGTGTGTGTGTGTGTGTGTATTAGGAGGGTAATCTTTCACAGACCAGAGCATTTAAGTGTTTACTCAACAAACCTCCCATTAACCAAAAGTCAGGCGATGAGGAGGATAGCAAACACACACACACACACACACAGACAGACACACATGCACGCACACACACAGCCAAAGACACACGCACACACACAGCCAAAGACACACGCACACACGCAGCCACACACACACACAGCCACACACACACACAGACAGACACACATGCACGCACACACACAGCCAAAGACACACGCACACACACAGCCACACACACACACACACACAGCCACACACACACACAGACAGACACACATGCACGCACACACACAGCCAAAGACACACGCACACACACAGCCACACACACACAGACACACACACACACTCGCTTATCCAGTTGTTAATTAGAGTAAATGCCAGTGTTCTATTGAAGCTCTGTGTTACACCCTTAAACCTTTAAATCCTCTGCTTAGGTTTCCTACAGAAACCCCCACCAGGACTATACCAACACACACACACACACACCAACACACACACACACACACATGCATGCACACTCCCTCCCTCTCTCTTTCTACCTGTTGCACCTTAGCAGACAGACAAACACACCCTTCCCCCAAAACACAGACACACACCTTCCACCTCAACAGACAGACAAACCCTCCCCCTCTACATACCTGTCCCACCTTAACATACAGACAACCCCCCCCCCCCTCTACATACCTGTTGCACCTTAACAGACAGACAAACCCTCTCCCCCCTCTACATACCTGTTGCACCTTAACAGACAGACAAACCCTCCCCCTCTTCATACCTGTTGCACCTTAACAGACAGACAAACCCCCCCCTCTTCATACCTGTTGCACCTTAACAGACAGACAACCCCCCCCCTCTACATACCTGTTGCACCTTAACAGACAGACAAACCCTCCCCCTCTTCATACCTGTTGCACCTTAACAGACAGACAAACCCCCCCCCTCTTCATACCTGTTGCACCTTAACAGACAGACAACCCCCCCCCCCCCTACATACCTGTTGCACCTTAACAGACAGACAACCCCCCCCCCCTCTCTTCATACCTGTTGCACCTTAACAGACAGACAAACCCCCCCCCTCTTCATACCTGTTGCACCTTAACAGACAGACAAACCCTCGCCCTCTTCATACCTGTTGCACCTTAACAGACAGACAACCCCCCCCCCCCTCTTCATACCTGTTGCACCTTAACAGACAAACCCTCCCCCTCTTCATACCTGTTGCACCTTAACAGACAGACAAACCCTCCCCCTCTTCATACCTGTTGCACCTTAACAGACAGACAAACCCTCCCCCTCTTCATACCTGTTGCACCTTAACAGACAAACCCTCCCCCTCTTCATACCTGTTGCACCTTAACAGACAGACAAACCCTCCCCCTCTTCATACCTGTTGCACCTTAACAGACAGACAAACCCTCCCCCTCTTCATACCTGTTGCACCTTAACAGACAGACAACCCCTCCCCCTCTTCATACCTGTTGCACCTTAACAGACAAACCCTCCCCCTCTTCATACCTGTTGCACCTTAACAGACAGACAAACCCTCCCCCTCTTCATACCTGTTGCACCTTAACAGACAGACAAACCCTCCCCCTCTTCATACCTGTTGCACCTTAACAGACAGACAAACCCTCCCCCTCTTCATACCTGTTGCACCTTAACAGACAGACAAACCCCCCCCCTCTTCATAACTGTTGCACCTTAACAGACAGACAAACCCTCCCCCTCTTCATACCTGTTGCACCTTAACAGACAGACAAACCCTCCCCCTCTTCATACCTGTTGCACCTTAACAGACAGACAAACCCCCCCCCTCTTCATAACTGTTGCACCTTAACAGACAGACAAACCCTCCCCCTCTTCATACCTGTTGCACCTTAACAGACAGACAACCCCTCCCCCTCTTCATACCTGTTGCACCTTAACAGACAGAGAAACCCTCCCCCTCTTCATACCTGTTGCACCTTAACAGACAGAGAAACCCTCCCCCTCTTCATACCTGTTGCACCTTAACAGACAGACAAACCCTCCCCCTCTTCATACCTGTTGCACCTTAACAGACAGACAAACCCTCCCCCTCTTCATACCTGTTGCACCTTAACAGACAGACAAACCCTCCCCCTCTTCATACCTGTTGCACCTTAACAGACAGACAAACCCTCCCCCTCTTCATACCTGTTGCACCTCAGCGGCGGTGCTCTTGAACAGCTCAATGTATCTCTTTCCCAGGATGTCTTTGTGCTTCCTGAGAGCGCACTGAGCATGCTCCTCACTGGCGAATAGGACAAAGGCGTCGCCTGTCGGCCTTCCATCAGGGAAACGCACAAATAGGATGCCATCCTTGTCACCACTGACAGGACACGCCTCTTTAGGCCCCTCCCCCTGGGAGAAGAAGGCCAGCACCTGGTCAGGTGTGGCGGTGAAGGGAAGACCTCTCATCCTGACAATCACCTGGTCCTCGCGAGACAGAAACAACGCCACCTCACTGGAGGTACCGCCTGCTATCTTAAGGAAGTCTTCTCCTGTTGCCTTGTACACCTGCAGCAGAAAAGACATGGCATTAACTCCTGCTCTTTGTGCTCCAGCTGTTATTTACAGGTTATGTTTACTTATTTACTGGTGTTGTTAGTATCTGAGCCACACCATAGATAGAGTTAGTAAAAGGTTGATAACAGGTTATTAACAGGTCACCTCTATGTATCGTTGGTTAGTGGTAGGGTTTTTTATTTGACCTTTATTTAACTAGGCAAGTCAGTTAAGAACAAATTCTTATTTTCAATGACGACCTAGGAACAGTGGGTTAACTGCCTGTTCAGGGGCAGAACAACAGATTTGTACCTTGTCAGCTCGGGGGTTTGAACTTGCAACCTTCCGGTTACTAGTCCAACGCTCTAAACACTAATCTACGCTGCTGCCCCTACGCTACCTCAATGTACCGGCTTAGTAAAAGGTTGATAATAGATTATTAACAGGTTACCTCTATGTACAGTTGGTTAGGCTTAGTAATAGGTTGATAATAGGTTATTAACAGGTTACCTCTATGTACAGTTGGTTAGGCTTAGTAATAGGTTGATAATAGGTTATTAACAGGTTACCTCTATGTACAGTTGGTTAGGGTTGATAATAGGTTATTAACAGGTTACCTCTATGTACCGTTGGTTAGGGTCAGTAATAGGTTATTAACAGGTTACCTCTATGTACAGTTGGTTAGGGTTAGGGTCAGTAATAGGTTATTAACAGGTTACCTCTATGTACAGTTGGTTAGGGTTAGTAATAGGTTGATAATAGGTTATTAACAGGTTACCTCTATGTACAGTTGGTTAGGGTCAGTAATAGGTTATTAACAGGTTACCTCTATGTACAGTTGGTTAGGGTTAGTAATAGGTTGATAATAGGTTATTAACAGGTTACCTCTATGTACAGTTGGTTAGGGTTAGTAATAGGTTATTAACAGGTTACCTCTATGTACAGTTGGTTAGGGTTAGTAATAGGTTATTAACAGGTTACCTCTATGTACAGTTGGTTAGGGTTAGTAATAGTTTATTAACAGGTTATGTCTATGTACCATTGGTTAGGGTTAGGGTCCGTAAAAGGTTATTAACAGGTTATGTCTATGTATCGTTGATGAGGGTTAGTAATAGGTTGATAATAGGTTATTAACAGATGACCTCTATGTATCGATGGTTAGGGTTAGTAATAGGTTGATAATAGGTTATTAACAGATGACCTCTATGTATCGATGGTTAGGGTGAGGGTTAGTAATAGGTTGATAATAGGTTATTAACAGATGACCTCTATGTATCTGTTGCCCATGTGGTGTTTGTGTCTCTGCAGGGCCATGTCTCTGTGCTCTTCACTGATGAAGCGGACCATAGCCTCTCCGTTCCTCCGACCCTGGGCGTTCAGACACAACGCAGCACCACCTCTGGACAACACACAGCATTACAGCTATTAATACACTACACACCACCACTATTTCAATACACTACACACCATCATAACAGCAATGAGTCAAACACAACACACCACTAGACACTGAACACACATACTTGGCAATGTTGAGTCCTCTGAAGAAGCGAGCGATGTCCTGGTCAGATGACTGCCACGGCAACCCCCTCGCTCTGATCACTGTGTTGTCACACACACGCTCCATCTTACTGCTACACACACACGCGCACACAGACACACACACACCAGTTAACATCAAATCACTCACCCGCTCCATCCAACTATGTAAGAACACCAATGAATAGTGTCTTATCATCTACCTTACTGCTAATCTATTTTAACGAGTCTAGTTACCAAGTGCCACTTTCAAACTTCTCAGTGACTCTCTCTGGGTTTGAGAATGTGTGACCTACAACAAACAGAAGACCAGAGCAAAAGTCAAAGATAAGCAACAACGACAACATTGTGAGAAAAGTCAGAGTTTGTGTAAGTTAGTGTGTCACTCACATAAGGGTTCCAATAGCAGGGCTAGAACGATGTTGGCCATGGTCTGGACCTGCAGTGCTGCTGTGACCGGTGACAAAATGGCCGTCAGATCCAACATGGCTGTCGGATCCAACACGGCCGTTGGATCCAGTACGGTCGGCGGCTCCAATATGGCTACTGGCTCCACAGTTACACTGAGAGCTGAGGAAACCGTGGTCAAGGAGAAAACTACAGGAGAGGAGCAAGCAAAGTGTGTGTGCATGTGTGTGTGTTAGTCCTGCTTCCTGGTAGGTGTGTAGGGCTGGTCCTGTTGGCTCAACACACAGCATGTTCTTCTTGGAGCTACAGTGAGATACGTCAATTGTGTCTCTATTTGCATTTCAAAACCTCTAGTCCCACAGCCAACACCCTGAGGCCTGCAGACACCTCCCCCATGGGAGTGTGTTAGTATCACACACTCTCGTGCTCTCTCTCTCACAACCACGCACACGTGTTAGCGAGAACACACACACACACCCACATGCACTGATGGCATGAAGCTACACTACAGAAGCAGGGTTCATACAAAGCTGTAAAATGAACCAAGTGTCATTGCTGTGAGTGTCTTTGCTGTGAGTGTCATTGCTGTGAGTGTCATTGCTGTGAATGTCTTTGATGTGAGTGTCTTTGCTGTGAGTGTCATTGCTGTGAGTGTCATTGCTGTGAGTGTCATTGCTGTGAATGTCTTTGATGTGAGTGTCTTTGCTGTGAGTGTCATGGCTGTGAGTGTCATTGCTGTGAGTGTCATTGCTGTGAGTGTCATTGCTGTGAGTGTCATTGCTGTGAGTGTCATTGCTGTGAGTGTCATTGCTGTGAATGTCTTTGATGTGAGTGTCTTTGCTGTGAGTGTCATTGCTGTGAGTGTCATTGCTGTGAGTGTCATTGCTGTGAGTGTCATTGCTGTGAATATCTTTGATGTGAGTGTCTTTGCTGTGAGTGTCATTGCTGTGAGTGTCATTGCTGTGAATGTCTTTGCTGTGAATGTCTTTGCTGTGAGTGTCTTTGCTGTGAATGTCTTTGCTGTGAGTGTCTTTGCTGTGAGTGTCATTGCTGTGAGTGTCATTGCTGTGAATGTCTTTGCTGTGAGTGTCATTGCTGTGAGTGTCATTGCAGTGAGTGTCATTGCTGTGAGTGTCATTGCTGTGTTTCTCAGTTGTAAGGATACATTCTGCCATGTACTGCACCTCCAGGCTCTTGGTGTCTGCAGACGGGAAGTGCTTCCTGAACTCTTTCCTCAGGTCAAAAAAGGAGTTGAAACATTCTGGCAGTGCCAGGTTCTGCCGAGGAAGACAACTGCAGACATTACACACTGGGCACAGACGTCAATTCAACATCTATTCCAAGTTGGTTCAACGTAATTCTATTGAAATGACGTGGAGACAACGTTGATTCAACCAGTGTGTGCCCAGTGGGTAAAGTCACATACATTAACCCAGGGGACCTGAATGTGGCATGTGCTTGGATCACCAGAGTTTGAGTCTTGCACGGACCAAATATACTGTAGTATGTTCCTTTAAAAACGTTCTGACCATATTGTTATTGATTGAACAGTAGAGGAGGAAGAGAACATGTGCAGCCAACCATTGACAGATGTTAGGTGTTGGTTCATATCAGGAGCTACGCTGTCTGTTTACTACCCTCATTTACATATTTACTCATGTCAATAAAGTTAGGTTCCCCATGGGTCTGTATATCATACTAGATGTGAGGGGGGGGACTCAAGATGTAATAGGAAAACGGTGTGTGTGTGTGTGTGTGTGTGTGTGTGTGTGTGTGTGTGTGTGTGTGTGTGTGTGTGTGTGTGTGTGTGCGCGCGTATGTGTGTGTGTGTGTGTGTGTGTGTGTGTGTGTGTGTGTGTGTGTGTGTGTGTGTGTGTGTGTGTGTGTGTGTGTGCGTGTGTGTGTGTGTGTGTGTGTGTGTGTGTGTGTGTGTGTGCGCGCATTCATGTTCAAACAAAGCCAAGACAATATGTCAAGACAACCTCCCATTTCAACATCATGTAGAGCAGGATCTTGACAAAACATTTGACATAACACATTTCTTTATGGTTCTGTGAACACCAAACGCTTCTGCTGGAGGAAATTGTGCTCCCCGCCCCGCCCAGACAGCCTGTACCCTTACCTTGCCCGCAGCTTCGGGGTGGAGAACCTGGCGAATGTGGAGCTGCCCGTCTGTACACACACACACTGACGTGCCCGCGCCCAAGCTGTTCACCTCATTGGTCAATCTCAGATGGAACTATTCATAACATAGGAAGAGAACAGCTACAATGTAAACTCTTTAAAATCAAGATCAGATAATACATCTGTAATAAACAATTACAGAACAACTCACTGGTAATATTGAAAATCCACTAACACTTTATTGGTTAAAAGTGTGATCATTATTCTGGTGATGATGAATAACAATGCAGCCATTTATAATCTCATTATTCAGCAAGCACCATAACATTGACCACGATATACAATTTCATCCAATGAGTTATAACTATTTCCTACTGACTAATAAACAACCTATTAATGCTGTTTATAGACTATTTAAACTGAGTCTACATTAATGGAAAGTATTACCATGAAGACAAAATATTTACAAAAACATCCAGGCTTACAAATTACTGCTTGTGATAAAGTCCAACTTGAAAGGCTTGTTGTTACTTTCAAGTGGCTGGAAACGATTTGTGGGCTGATGTCATTGATGTTTGTGTGTGTATGTCTGTCTATTGTCTTTTGTCTATGTATGGTTTATATTTTTGGTTTCAGAGAACAAGCACTTTAATTGCTGCTAGTTGTGTAAGCCTCATTATGCAAATTGGGTGGGCATTTGCATTACTAAGCTCTAAAGATCCACACCTCCTCATCACTCAATGGACTTTTATAAATGTCCCTCAGGCTGTCAAGTAAAATGCCATCAAATATATAGGGATCAAAAACGATGATTCATTATTAGCCAATTATAATTAGATATCCCAGGATCAAGGCCTAAATAAACAATCAATTGTTATAAAACTCCAATCAATGCATTGGTGCCCCTGATTTCAAGTGAAGGAGGAATGGATGGCAAAGCAGAATATGTTGAGTTCAAAAATGTATTTCATAAAAAATCACGAGACAACAGATACCGTCTGTACCTGGTTTAGCGCGTTCTCCAAGCCTGTGACTGTAGAGACAGACTCCTCGCTGTCCTCTCTCTCCCCCAGACAATCTTCTGTAAGGTCCGAGTGCTCAGGCCTTATTAACACCTCATTCACCTTTCCCAACTGGACCAGAGAGAAAACATACTTCACTACATTTCAAATAACAATGTGTACACTTAAAAAACACACTTTAATATGCATAATGGAGTAGCCGATTATGGCACACTTATGATCCGTTTTGTCATTAGACCTCATAAACAGAAGAAAGGTAGTGTATTTTAAACCAAATAGGGCACATTGACGCAGAGAGCAATCTGGTTATGTTGAATGAATATTTTGTCTTTCTATAGATTACCTCATCTAGCTCATCCTGAAAAAAAATAATAGTCATTATCCTATTATCTTAATGAAGAAAGGAAAATGTTTTAAAGATGACCTTTTTGTTCTTCAAGTCCACGAGCTGCCACACCAACTGCTCGAGCTCCGTCTCGTCCGAGCCCAAGAGGTCTCCGCTCGCGCCAGATGTGGTGGTGAACAACACCGCCAGGTAGTCTACCTGAGCCGTCATTTTCAGGATAAATACAAAAAGAAACTACTCTAATTACACCCAAAGAAATAGAAAATAACCTATAGATACACCCCCAGAACAGTTTAGAACCCAAAGAATCCAGCCACCCACACCCAGACACCTATGCGCAAAGGTGTGCTCAGCAACTTCAGATATTTTTAGTGGCTTCTTGATTGCTTGATAATCTATGCAAAATCTCCGGCACACCTCATCGCAGTGTAATGGCTGAATGTTCCCTTTTTGTGATGCACCTACCTGTGTACGCTGCGGACCACGTGACCCAGGTAGCTACCTGCATGGGGCGTATTCATTACGCCTATTCCGTTGCATAGCGCTTCTTAAACGGAAGCAAACGGGACGAAACGGAGAAGGGTCTACCTGCATTTGTCCAATATAAACTCTTGTTTCCTCTGTTTGCTTCCGTTTGGTTCTTAACCTGTTAACGGTGTCCGTAATGAATATACCCCCTCTCTTTATGAGTGCTGTCCTCATTGGTGCTTTCAAACAGGGACGTGGCACGGCATCGCGACAAACCCATCCGCCCGACCTGAACAACATACATGAGAAGAACAACAATCTCATATACTAGCCTACAAACTGATCATTGCCTAGTTTGTATCTCTATTCATGAGTAGACGAGTGCATAGGCTATTTCCATATGCTACAATTGGCATATAGGCTGCAGTGGGAAATGTTATTGAAAACAATGTAATATCACATAATGTTGTTTTATGCATTTCTGCTACTGCTGAGAAAATATTGAGACCAGCCAATCGTGGCAAATCAGTGAAATCATTACAATAAAGTTTATAAGGCCTATTTACAAATAAACACTGATGAAAAATATGTAGATCCATTGTTTTCATTTAGGCTATTGTAAAATACATATATCAAATAGTCAATGTCAGGCTACTGCCTGTTTTATTACGGCATCTTTAATAACTTATTATGAGAGTGCCATTGGCAGAAGCCTGAATAATGTTGGATGAACTCTCCAATATGCACCGATATCAGATCAGTTTGTATTTTTACACATTAGAAAAAAGTTAGATTTAAACTGATTCGGGGTCTGTCTCTACAGCTTGCCGTCGGGTTTTAAAACCCGGAAACCGTTGTGGCTAGATCCGGAAGTTTACCCCAAGTGAAAACAGAAAAACATGGCGGGTGACACTTTAACGGAGCTACTTTTTCTGGATACGTTCAAACATCAAAGTGCAGAGGTAGCTAAATCTGTTAATAGCACTTGCTATTTTATCCCAGGGGTGTACTTAGCTGAGATTCCAGTTAGCTAGCTAACTACGACTTCTGATCCCCCCCCCCCCCCGTTCCCCTAGGCTAATGCTAACACGGTGGCCACCTTGCATAATAACTAAATCGTCCTTCCAAACTAAGTGTGATGCATTGTTTCCTAAAAACGTATTATGTTTTTAAGTAGGTTACGGGTTCTTATATTCAGTGGTCGCTTCTACAGTTGCAGCGGGGATAGGGATACGCGAAACTAGCTAGCCATAACAGATAACGGGACAGTCGGCAACGGCGTGTGCGCAGATTGTTTACCCGCTTGCTACTCACACAGCTAACGTGTATGTTTACTTGCTAGTTAGCGACTCACACTGTTTACGTTACACAGACAGTTTTCCGACTGTTCATCTTAACAGATATAGCCTACAGTTACTGTCTACAGATGAATACACGAAATTCCCAGTTTTGTTTTTGTATGGCACAAAAAGTGCTGACTGTTTTTGTTGTGCACTAACATGGTCTAAATAAAAATCTAATCACATTTTATTGTTCACATACGCTGAATACAACGGATGTGGTAGGCCTTACAGTGAAATTATTCAAATGTGTTCTGTCTGTAGCTGACCAATGTGGATGTGGTGCGGTTCCCGTGTGGGGTCCTGATCACAGAGGTGCGCGTCATTCCCCCTGGAATTAAAGCACACACCAGCCTGCCAGACAACCGGGCATTCGGGTAAGAAACCATCATTCAAGGTGTATAAGGGAGATATATATACTACTAGCTATGTGCATGTGACATCTGAGACTGGGATGTGTAGGGGAACTTCAGGGGCCTCAAACAATCATGCATAGGCACAAATATGTGCGTAAACCATGCGTGGGATCCTTTCCACTCAAAGTGTGCGATTTATCAATGAACATTTGCCATGACAGTGCTCACACAGTGCCAAGTGGTGGAATAATGCCTTGATCACACCTACAGCCTCATTGCGCAAAATGGTATGAGCGTGAGTTCAACATTCACCTTCTGCTACCATTAATGTCAAACCGTCTACCATACGATTTGATGCATAAATTTAAAAAATCCAATGTATGCACCACATAGAACAGACTGTAACGCAATTCTGCAAGGCAAACGCAGCATTCCATTGGAAATGAATGTACTACTAGTGTACCAAAACGCAATGACGCTGTCGGTGTGATCGAGGTGTAAGTGAACTGTCAAGCGTAGAATGGGGGGAAATATATGTTTAAAATGTCTGAAATTTTGATGGAGTATTTCCATTGTGAATTCATGTAACATATCTTGACAGGCATATCATTTGACCACCAGTGCATCTGTTACTATAATAATTCACATAAAGTACAGTCATTTGTTAAATTTATTTAACCTTTATTTAACTATGCAAGTCAGTTAAGAACAAATTCTTATTTACAATGACGGCCTACCCCGGCCAAACCCAGACGATGCTGGGCCAATTGTGTAACCACCCTATGGGACGCACAATCACGGCAGGATGTGATTTGAACCAGGGACTGTAGGGATGCCTCTTGCACTGAGATGCAGTGCCCTAGACCGCTGCGCCACTCGGGAGCCCAAAGTTAGAGGCATGTGTGAAAGTGAAACCATTGTTGAAATATGATAAAAGACTTTAAATCGTGGGAAATTGAATGAGAGGTTGATCAAATTTGACACATATTTAACAGATGTTATTGCAGGTGTAGTGAAATGCTTGTGTTCGTAGCTCCAACAGCAGTAGGATCTGTGCAGTAGTATGATCTTTCTCAGAAAGTACTGATTGGTTTTGGGAAATTATATCTTCTAGGATTTCTGTGAGGACTTAAGACTTACTTTAAAAAGGCAACTGCATGCCATTCCGGTGCATCTCACAGCTTCGATGAGACAGTGTTTTGGATGCAATCATCAGTAAAACAAACTGTAATGTACAATTTCCTTACACCGTTGCCCAACAGGTTGAAGTCAAGTGGGGTTTCTTTGCCATCAATGGGTTCCCAAATACGAACGGAGCAATAGACGGCACCCACATCGCCATAAAAGCACCATCCTAAAACGAGTTGAACTATGTGGACAGAAAAGGCTTCCACTCTTAATGTGCAGGTGATCATTTATGTGATGGGCAGAAGACGCTGCTGAATGTGGTGGCCAATGCTGGCCTATACGCCTACAGGAAGGAGCTGTTGAGGATGGATGGCTTATTCCTGACTGTTGTCTACTCATTTGATGTAGATTTGCCATTGCTAATGCAACTCATTGTCTTAATGGTTTTACTGGTCAAGCCACAACTGAGAGAGACAAATAAAACCTTTTGGTTGTACTCAATCTCTGACACTAGTACCTCCTACTTTCTTAGCTTTCTTTGGTTGCGACGTTGTATATCCTGGTACGGTGTGGTATATTCCTCACTGGCTTTAAAGGGATGATTTTGACCATGTATGATTCATTGGGGGCACTTCAAAATGCAAATAGCCACGGTCGTGCACGAGCACTGAGGCTGAGAACATTTGGTATTTATCAACGATTATCTCCTTCCGGTGTACGCATGAAGCTCGTAGGATTGTTTGATAAATCAAACTTTTTCTATGTTTACGAACATTCTAAATTCCGTTCGTAAGAAGTATTTTATAGAAGTTTCTACTCAATATTGATTTGGGGCGGCAGTGGTTAGAGCGTTGGACAAGTTCAAACCCCCGAGCTGACAAGGTACAAATCTGTCGTTCTGCCCCTGAACAGGCAGTTAACCCACTGTTCCTATGCCTAGTTAAATAAAGGTTAAATAAAACAATTAATTGATAAATGAGGCCCCAGAGCTGTAATGTTCAGTTTGGCCTCATTCTCACCGGGGTAGTTGGGTGATTTGTGAGGTAATCGTAGCCGGACAGACAGGATCTCTCATGTGGCTGAAAGGGGGGCTGAGTGGTGATGTCATATCCTGTTCCTGTCTGTGTTTCCAGGGAGACATCGCCTCATTCCTTCCAGCTGGAGCTTTTCTTCAACAACCTCACTAAACCCAGCAGCGCCTGTTTCCACAGACTGGGCAGGTCAGTAACACTTTGTACATTCTATTTGAATTGAATGTGTTTGTGTAAAAGACATATACAACAGAAATGTACAATGTGGACCCAGAGCGTAGCACTTAAAAGTATTAATTAAAGCACTTGTTTCCAAAGAGTGGTTCTCGACTATACCTTTACTTCTCTCAAGCTCTGTATCCCTCTCTCTCTGTCTCTCTCTACCTGTATCCCTCTCTCTCTACCCCTGTCTCTCTCTACCTGTATCCATCTCTCTCTACCTCTGTCTCTCTCTGTCTGTATCCCTCTCTCTCTACCTCTGTCTCTCTCTGTCTGTATCCCTCTCTCTCTACCTCTTCCTCTCTCTGTCTATCCCTCTCTCTCTACCTCTTCCTCTTTCTGTCTGTATCTCTCTCTCTACCTCTTCCTCTCTCTGTATCTCTCTCTCTACCTCTTCCTCTCTCTGTCTGTATCCCTCTCTCTCTACCTCTGTCTGTATCCCTCTCTCTCTACCTCTGTCTCTCTGTCTGTATCCCTCTCTCTCTACCTCTGCCTCTCTGTCTGTATCCCTCTCTCTCTACCTCTGCCTCTCTCTGTCTGTATCCCTCTCCCTCTACCTCTTCCTCTCTCTGTCTGTATCCCTCTCTCTCTACCTCTTCCTCTCTCTGTCTGTATCCCTCTCTCTCTACCTCTTCCTCTCTCTGTCTGTATCCCTCTCTCTCTACCTCTTCCTCTCTCTGTCTGTATCCCTCTCTCTCTACCTCTTCCTCTCTCTGTCTGTATCCCTCTCTCTCTACCTCTTCCTCTCTCCGTCTGTATCCCTCTCTCTGTCTGTATCCCTCTCTCTCTACCTCTTCCTCTCTCCATCTGTATCCCTCTCTCTCTACCTCTTCCTCTCTCTGTCTGTATCCCTCTCTCTCTACCTCTTCCTCTCTCTGTCTGTATCCCTCTCTCTCTACCTCTTCCTCTCTCTGTCTGTATCCCTCTCTCTCTACCTCTGCCTCTCTCTGTCTGTATCCCTCTCTCTCTCTACCTCTGCCTCTCTCTGTCTGTATCCCTCTCTCTCTACCTCTTCCTCTGTCTCTCTCTGTTGCTCCTGCCCTCCCAGTATCTGTCTATTTCTCTCTCCCCACCCCTCCCTTTTTTTCACTTCCCAGAATGTGTCTATAAAAGTATTTGAGAGCTCAAGTCTCACCTGTAGAAGCTGTCGGGGCAGAGACCAATCTGTGACTACTGTCTTAGTCCTTGTTCACTCCGAGACGGGTCGCCAGACACTTAGCCCTGTTGCTGCACCTGTAGAATCACACACAACAGAATATGGAACCCAGAATGCCACATCGATCATTCCAACCGAGAACACAGGCACAACCTAATGTTAGTCAAGCGCTCACAGGCCGTTGTTCACCTGAGAGAGAACTTGCAGTACACCAGCCCCTCTACTGTAGCCTGCTCCACTACTAATGGAAATGTGATAATTCTGTCTCTTTTTCTCACTGTCTCGTCCTTACAGTTTTGAATATGACGAAAACAAGTCCATCGTTTTCAGGCCCAATGGAAAGGTAAAGACTCCTTCCCCCTCTGTCTGTAGAAAGGTCACTGTTCTCTCTACAGGTGAACTGTGTTGTGTGTGTCGCTGTGTGTTTGTAATGGTGAGTGTGTTTGTTGTGTAGGTGAACACAGATGGTCTGGTGCTGCGTGGATGGTACACCAGTCTGACGGTGGCAGTGTACGGTACAGCAGAAAGGTCACATGGTCACGACCGGGACTCTCCCCCACCTCCCCCTCCCCCACCCCCCCAACAACAGACGGGCCTCAAGAGGATCATCAAACAAGGTGAGTAAAGACTCATAGTAGGGTTGCCAGGATACCACTATCACAATACTATCATATTTCCCATGGCAAAAAGGAAAACACAAGGTGGACTAAACTGTGTGTGTCTCAGAGTGGGATAAGGAGGAGCAGTATAATGGCAGTCCCCCCAGACCAGCTCCCAGAGGCCCCCGCACCCCTCCTGGACCGCCCCCACCAGATGATGATGATGAGGAGCCGGTCCCAGTGACCGGTAACACACACACTTCTCTACGTCTCTATGTTCATCTCACAGGGACAGATTTCATACTGTATATTCAACTAGCTAACCTTGCCAAAATAAACGTTTCCATGTTTTTGTGGAAGCTTGTATCCGTGTATACCTGATGCCCTCTTTGGTTGCCTTGATAACCGACTGTGGTGTCCATGGTGACTGTCTCAGTTGGAGTGGCCAAGGCGGAGCCGACTGAAAGAGGGGAGGACTACCTGGAGGCGGTCTCACCTGAGCGCAGCTCACTGCCTGCCGACGAACCCTACTCAGACGCCGAGCCTGAGGAAGAGGGGGAGGAGGAAGAGGATGAAGAGCCGGAAGAAGAGGACGATGCACGGACAGAGTGTAGCGCCCCTGAGGATGAGGAGGAGGAAGAGGAGGAGGGTGAGGAGGAGGAGGAAGAGATGGAGGAAGGTAGGGGGGCTCCTGTGTGACGGCAGGACAGACAGTTTGTGTGTGCCTCGGCATGCTGCTCAGACCCCTCAACCCTACACCCTTCTCAGACCCCTCAACCCTACACCCTGCTCAGACCCCTCAACCCTACACCCTGCTCAGACCCTTCCACCCTGCTCAGACCCCTCCAACCTTCTCAGACCCCTCCACCCTACACCCTGCTCAGACCCCTCCAACCTGCTCAGACCCCTCTACCCTGCTCAGACCCCTCAACCCTACACCCTTCTCAGACACCTCAACCCTACACCCTGCTCAAACCCCTACACCCTGCTCAGACCCATCCACCCTGCTCAGATCCCTACACCCTGCTCAGACCCCTCCTCCCCACTCAGACCCCTACACCCTACACCTTGCTCAGACCCCTCAACCCTACACCCTGCTCAGACCCCTCCTCCCCGCTCAGACCCCTACACCCTACACCCTGCTCAGACCCCTCCACCCTGCTCAGACCCCTCAACCCTACGCCCTGCTCAGACCCCTACACCCTTCTGAGACCCCACAACCCTACACCCTGCTGAGACCCCTCAACCCTACACCCTTCTCAGACCCCTCAACCCTACACCCTGCTCAGACCCTTCCACCCTGCTCAGACCCTTCCACCCTGCTCAGACCCCTCAACCCTACACCCTGCTCAGACCCCTCAACCCTACACCCTGCTCAGACCCCTCAACCCTACACCCTTCTCAGACCCCTCAACCCTACACCCTGCTCAGACCCCTCCAAC
Organism: Oncorhynchus kisutch; assembly: GCF_002021735.2. Taxonomy (NCBI): domain Eukaryota; kingdom Metazoa; phylum Chordata; class Actinopteri; order Salmoniformes; family Salmonidae; genus Oncorhynchus; species Oncorhynchus kisutch. The sequence continues at coordinate 1,093,805 of NC_034175.2, read as the reverse complement.
CTACACCCTGCTCAGACCCCTCAACCCTACACCCTTCTCAGACCCCTACACCCTAGCCCTACACCTTGCTCAGACCCCTCAACCCTCCACCCTTCTCAGACCCCTACACCCTGCTGAGACCCCTCAACCCTACACCCTTCTCAGACCCCTCAACCCTACACCCTGCTCAGACCCCTCCACCCTACCCCCTCTCAGACCCTTCCACCCTGCTCAGACCCCTCAACCCTACACCCTGCTCAGACCCCTCAACCCTACACCCTTCTCAGACCCCTCAACCCTACACCCTGCTCAGACCCCTCAACCCTAGACCCTTCTCAGACCCCTCAACCCTACACCCTTCTCAGACCCCTCAACCCTACACCCTGCTCAGACCCCTCCACCCTACACCCTGCTCAGACCCCTCAACCCTACACCCTGCTCAGACCCCTCAACCCTACACCCTGCTCAGACCCCTACACTCTACACCCTAACCCTACACCTTGCTCAGACCCCTCAACCCTACACCCTGCTCAGACCCCTCAACCCTACACCCTGCTCAGACCCCTACACCCTGCTGAGACCCCTCAACCCTACACCCTGCTGAGACCCCTCAACCCTACACCCTGCTCAGACCCCTCCACCCTACACCCTGCTCAGACCCTTCCACCCTGCTCAGACCCTTCCACCCTGCTCAGACCCCTCAACCCTACACCCTGCTCAGACCCCTCAACCCTACACCCAGCTAAGACCCCTCAACCCTACACCCTTCTCAGACCCCTCAACCCTACACCCTGCTCAGACCCCTCAACCCTACACCCTTCTCAGACCCTTCCACCCTGCTCAGACCCCTCCACCCTACACCCTGCTCAGACCCCTCAACCCTACACCCTGCTCAGACCCCTACACCCTAACCCTACACCTTGCTCAGACCCCTCAACCCTACACCCTGCTCAGACCCCTCAACCCTACACCCTGCTCAGACCCCTACACCCTGCTGAGACCCCTCAACCCTACACCCTACTGAGACCCCTCAACCCTACACCCTTCTCAGACCCCTCAACCCTACACCCTGCTCAGACCCCTCAACCCTACACCCTTCTCAGACCCTTCCACCCTGCTCAGACCCCTCCACCCTACACCCTGCTCAGACCCCTCAACCCTACACCCTTCTCAGACCCTTCCACCCTTCTCAGACCCCTCCACCCTACACCCTGCTCAGACCCCTCAACCCTACACCCTGCTCAGACCCCTACACCCTAACCCTACACCTTGCTCAGACCCCTCAACCCTACACCCTGCTCAGACCCCTACACCCTGCTCAGACCCCTCAACCCTACACCCTTCTCAGACCCCTCAACCCTACACCCTGCTCAGACCCCTCCACCCTACACCCTGCTCAGACCCTTGAACCCTGCTCAGACCCCTCAACCCTACACCCTGTTCAGACCTCTCAACCCTACACCCTTCTCAGACCCCTCAACCCTACACCCTTCTCAGACCCCTCAACCCTACACCCTGCTCAGACCCTTCCACCCTGCTCAGACCCCTCCAACCTTCTCAGACCCCTCCACCCTACACCCTGCTCAGACCCCTCCAACCTGCTCAGACCCCTCTACCCTGCTCAGACCCCTCAACCCTACACCCTTCTCAGACACCTCAACCCTACACCCTGCTCAAACCCCTACACCCTGCTCAGACCCATCCACCCTGCTCAGATCCCTACACCCTGCTCAGACCCCTCCTCCCCACTCAGACCCCTACACCCTACACCTTGCTCAGACCCCTCAACCCTACACCCTGCTCAGACCCCTCCTCCCCGCTCAGACCCCTACACCCTACACCCTGCTCAGACCCCTCCACCCTGCTCAGACCCCTCAACCCTACGCCCTGCTCAGACCCCTACACCCTTCTGAGACCCCACAACCCTACACCCTGCTGAGACCCCTCAACCCTACACCCTTCTCAGACCCCTCAACCCTACACCCTGCTCAGACCCTTCCACCCTGCTCAGACCCTTCCACCCTGCTCAGACCCCTCAACCCTACACCCTGCTCAGACCCCTCAACCCTACACCCTGCTCAGACCCCTCAACCCTACACCCTTCTCAGACCCCTCAACCCTACACCCTGCTCAGACCCCTCCAACCTACACCCTGCTCAGACCCCTCAACCCTACACCCTTCTCAGACCCCTACACCCTAGCCCTACACCTTGCTCAGACCCCTCAACCCTACACCCTTCTCAGACCCCTACACCCTGCTGAGACCCCTCAACCCTACACCCTTCTCAGACCCCTCAACCCTACACCCTGCTCAGACCCCTCCACCCTACCCCCTCTCAGACCCTTCCACCCTGCTCAGACCCCTCAACCCTACACCCTGCTCAGACCCCTCAACCCTACACCCTTCTCAGACCCCTCAACCCTACACCCTGCTCAGACCCCTCAACCCTAGACCCTTCTCAGACCCCTCAACCCTACACCCTTCTCAGACCCCTCAACCCTACACCCTGCTCAGACCCCTCCACCCTACACCCTGCTCAGACCCCTCAACCCTACACCCTGCTCAGACCCCTCAACCCTACACCCTGCTCAGACCCCTACACTCTACACCCTAACCCTACACCTTGCTCAGACCCCTCAACCCTACACCCTGCTCAGACCCCTCAACCCTACACCCTGCTCAGACCCCTACACCCTGCTGAGACCCCTCAACCCTACACCCTGCTGAGACCCCTCAACCCTACACCCTGCTCAGACCCCTCCACCCTACACCCTGCTCAGACCCTTCCACCCTGCTCAGACCCTTCCACCCTGCTCAGACCCCTCAACCCTACACCCTGCTCAGACCCCTCAACCCTACACCCAGCTAAGACCCCTCAACCCTACACCCTTCTCAGACCCCTCAACCCTACACCCTGCTCAGACCCCTCAACCCTACACCCTTCTCAGACCCTTCCACCCTGCTCAGACCCCTCCACCCTACACCCTGCTCAGACCCCTCAACCCTACACCCTGCTCAGACCCCTACACCCTAACCCTACACCTTGCTCAGACCCCTCAACCCTACACCCTGCTCAGACCCCTCAACCCTACACCCTGCTCAGACCCCTACACCCTGCTGAGACCCTCAACCCTACACCCTACTGAGACCCCTCAACCCTACACCCTTCTCAGACCCCTCAACCCTACACCCTGCTCAGACCCCTCAACCCTACACCCTTCTCAGACCCTTCCACCCTGCTCAGACCCCTCCACCCTACACCCTGCTCAGACCCCTCAACCCTACACCCTTCTCAGACCCTTCCACCCTTCTCAGACCCCTCCACCCTACACCCTGCTCAGACCCCTCAACCCTACACCCTGCTCAGACCCCTACACCCTAACCCTACACCTTGCTCAGACCCCTCAACCCTACACCCTGCTCAGACCCCTACACCCTGCTGAGACCCCTCAACCCTACACCCTTCTCAGACCCCTCAACCCTACACCCTGCTCAGACCCCTCCACCCTACACCCTGCTCAGACCCTTGAACCCTGCTCAGACCCCTCAACCCTACACCCTGTTCAGACCTCTCAACCCTACACCCTTCTCAGACCCCTCAACCCTACACCCTTCTCAGACCCCTCAACCCTACACCCTGCTCAGACCCCTCCACCCTACACCCTGCTCAGACCCCTCAACCCTACACCCTGCTCAGACCCCTACACCCTAACCCTACACCTTTCTCAGACCCCTCAACCCTACACCCTGCTCAGACCCCTCAACCCTACACCCTGCTCAGACCCATCCACCCTGCTCAGACCCCTACACCCTGCTCAGACCCCTCCTCCCCGCTCAGACCCCTACACCCTACACCTTGCTCAGACCCCTCAACCCTACACCCTGCTCAGACCCCTCCTCCCCGCTCAGACCCCTACACCCTGCTCAGAACCCTCAACCCTACGCCCTGCTCAGACCCCTCAACCCTACACCCTTCTCAGACCCCTCAACCCTACACCCTGCTCAGACCCTTCCACCCTGCTCAGACCCTTCCACCCTGCTCAGACCCTTCCACCCTGCTCAGACCCCTCAACCCTACACCCTGCTCAGACCCCTCAACCCTACACCCTTCTCAGACCCCTCAACCCTACACCCTGCTCAGACCCCTCCACCCTACACCCTGCTCAGACCCCTCAACCCTACACCCTTCTCAGACCCCTACACCCTAGCCCTACACCTTGCTCAGACCCCTCAACCCTATACCCTTCTCAGACCCCTCAACCCTACACCCTTCTCAGACCCCTACACCCTGCTGAGACCCCTCAACCCTACACCCTTCTCAGACCCCTCAACCCTACACCCTGCTCAGACCCCTACACCCTGCTCAGACCCTTCCACCCTGCTCAGACCCCTCAACCCTACACCCTGCTCAGACCCCTCAACCCTACACTCTGCTCAGACCCCTCAACCCTACACCCTGCTCAGACCCCTCAACCCTAGACCCTTCTCAGACCCCTCAACCCTACACCCTTCTCAGACCCCTCCACCCTACACCCTGCTCAGACCCCTACACCCTAACCCTACACCTTGCTCAGACCCCTCAACCCTACACCCTGCTCAGACCCCTCAACCCTACACCCTTCTCAGACCCCTACACCCTGCTGAGACCCCTCAACCCTACACCCTTCTCAGACCCCTCAACCCTACACCCTTCTCAGACCCCTCCACCCTACACCCTGCTCAGACCCTTCCACCCTGCTCAGACCCCTCAACCCTACACCCTGCTCAGACCCCTCAACCCTACACCCTGCTAAGACCCCTCAACCCTACACCCTGCTCAGACCCCTCAACCCTACACCCTTCTCAGACCATTCCACCCTGCTCAGACCCCTCCACCCTACACCCTTCTCAGACCCCTCAACCCTACACCCTGCTCAGACCCCTACACCCTAACCCTACACCTTGCTCAGACCCCTCAACCCTACACCCTTCTCAGACCCCTCAACCCTACACCCTGCTCAGACCCCTACACCCTGCTGAGACCCCTCAACCCTACACCCTTCTCAGACCCCTCAACCCTACACCCTACTGAGACCCCTCAACCCTACACCCTTCTCAGACCCCTCAACCCTACACCCTTCTCAGACCCCTCAACCCTACACCCTGCTCAGACCCCTCAACCCTACACCCTTCTCAGACCCTTCCACCCTGCTCAGACCCCTCCACCCTACACCCTTCTCAGACCCCTCAACCCTACACCCTGCTCAGACCCCTCAACCCTACACCCTTCTCAGACCCTTCCACCCTGCTCAGACCCCTCCACCCTACACCCTGCTCAGACCCCTCAACCCTACACCCTGCTCAGACCCCTACACCCTAACCCTACACCTTTCTCAGACCCCTCAACCCTACACCCTTCTCAGACCCCTCAACCCTACACCCTGCTCAGACCCCTACACCCTGCTGAGACCCCTCAACCCTACACCCTACTGAGACCCCTCAACCCTACACCCTTCTCAGACCCCTCAACCCTACACCCTGCTCAGACCCCTCAACCCTACACCCTTCTCAGACCCTTCCACCCTGCTCAGACCCCTCCACCCTACACCCTTCTCAGACCCCTCAACCCTACACCCTGCTCAGACCCCTACACCCTAACCCTACACCTTGCTCAGACCCCTCAACCCTACACCCTTCTCAGACCCCTCAACCCTACACCCTGCTCAGACCCCTACACCCTGCTGAGACCCCTCAACCCTACACCCTTCTCAGACCCCTCAACCCTACACCCTACTGAGACCCCTCAACCCTACACCCTTCTCAGACCCCTCAACCCTACACCCTTCTCAGACCCCTCAACCCTACACCCTTCTCAGACCCCTCAACCCTACACCCTTCTCAGACCCCTCCACCCTACACCCTGCTCAGACCCCTCAACCCTACACCCTGCTCAGACCCCTACACCCTAACCCTACACCTTTCTCAGACCCCTCAACCCTACACCCTGCTCAGACCCCTCAACCCTACACCCTGCTCAGACCCCTACACCCTGCTCAGACCCCTCCTCCCCGCTCAGACCCCTACACCCTACACCTTGCTCAGACCCCTCCACCCTACACCCTGCTCAGACCCCTCAACCCTACACCCTGCTCAGACCCCTACACCCTAACCCTACACCTTGCTCAGACCCCTCAACCCTACACCCTGCTCAGACCCCTCAACCCTACACCCTGCTCAGACCCCTACACCCTGCTGAGACCCCTCAACCCTACACCCTGCTGAGACCCCTCAACCCTATACCCTTCTCAGACCCCTCAACCCTACACCCTGCTCAGACCCCTCCACCCTACACCCTGCTCAGACCCTTCCACCCTGCTCAGACCCTTCCACCCTGCTCAGACCCCTCAACACTACACCCTGCTCAGACCCCTCAACCCTACACCCTTCTCAGACCCCTCAACCCTACACCCTGCTCAGACCCCTCAACCCTACACCCTGCTCAGACCCTTCCACCCTGCTCAGACCCCTCAACCCTACACCCTGTTCAGACCCCTCCAACCTTCTCAGACCCCTCCACCCTACACCCTGCTCAGACCCCTCCAACCTGCTCAGACCCCTCCACCCTGCTCAGACCCCTCAACCCTACACCCTTCTCAGACCACTCAACCCTACACCCTGCTCAAACCCCTACACCCTGCTCAGACCCTTCCACCCTGCTCAGACCCCTACACCCTGCTCAGACCCCTCCTCCCCGCTCAGACCCCTACACCCTACACCTTGCTCAGACCCCTCAACCCTACACCCTGCTCAGACCCCCTCAACCCTACACCCTGCTCAGACCCCTCCACCCTGCTCAGACCCCTCCACCCTACACCCTGCTCAGACCCCTCTACCCTACACCCTGCTCAGACCCCTCAACCCTACACCCTAACCCTACACCCTGCTGAGACCCCTCAACCCTACACCCTAACCCTACACCCTGCTCAGACCCCTCAACCCTACACCCTGCTCAGACCCCTACACCCTGCTGAGACCCCTCAACTCTACACCCTTCTCAGACCCCTCAACCCTACACCCTGCTCAGACCCCTCAACCCTCCACCCTGCTCAGACCCCTCAACCCTACACCCTGCTCAGACCCTTCCACCCTGTTCAGACCCCTCAACCCTACACCCTGCTCAGACCCCTCCACCCTACACCCTGCTCAGACCCCTCCAACCTGCTCAGACCCCTCCACCCTACACCCTGCTCAGACCCCTCCACCCTGCTCAGACCCCTACAACCTGCTCAGACCCCTCTACCCTACACCCTGCTCAGAACCCTCCAACCTGCTCAGACCCCTCCACCCTACACCCTGCTCAGACCCCTCCAACCTGCTCAGACCCCTACAACCTGCTCAGACCCCTCCACCCTCCAACCTGCTCAGACCCCTCCAACCTGCTCAGACCCCTCCAACCTGCTCAGACCCCTCCACCCTACACCCTGCTCAGACCCCTCCAACCTGCTCAGACCCCTCCACCCTACAACCTGCTCAGACCCCTCCAACCTGCTCAGACCCCTCAACCCTACACCCTTCTCAGACCCCTAAACCCTACACCCTGCTCAGACCCCTACACCCTGCTCAGACCCCTACACCCTGCTCAGACCCCTCCTCCCCGCTCAGACCCCTACACCCTGCTAAGACCCCTCAACCCTACACCCTGCTCAGACCCCTCCACCCTGCTCAGACTCCTCCACCCTGCTCAGACCCCTCCACCCTATACCCTGCTCAGACCCCCTCAACCCTACACCCTGCTCAGACCCCTCCACCCTGCTCAGACCCTTCCGCCCTACACCCTGCTCAGACCCCTCCACCCTACACCCTGCTCAGACCCCTCAACCCTACACCCTAACCCTACACCCTGCTCAGACCCCTCAACCCTACACCCTGCTCAGACCCCTCAACCCTACACCCTGCTCAGACCCCTACACCCTGCTGAGACCCCTCAACCCTACACCCTTCTCAGACCCCTCAACCCTACACCCTTCTCAGACCCCTCAACCCTACACCCTGCTCAGACCCCTCAACCCTCCACCCTGCTCAGACCCCTCAACCCTACACCCTGCTCAGACCCTTCCACCCTGTTCAGACCCCTCAACCCTACACCCTGCTCAGACCCCTCCACCCTACACCCTGCTCAGACCCCTCCAACCTGCTCAGACCCCTCCACCCTGCTCAGACCCCTACAACCTGCTCAGACCCCTCTACCCTACACCCTGCTCAGAACCCTCCAACCTGCTCAGACCCCTCCACCCTACACCCTGCTCAGACCCCTCCAACCTGCTCAGACCCCTCCAACCTGCTCAGACCCCTCCACCCTCCAACCTGCTCAGACCCCTCCAACCTGCTCAGACCCCTACACCCTGCTCAGACCCCTCCAACCTGCTCAGACCCCTCCACCCTACAACCTGCTCAGACCCCTCCAACCTGCTCAGACCCCTCAACCCTACACCCTTCTCAGACCCCTAAACCCTACACCCTGCTCAGACCCCTACACCCCGCTCAGACCCCTACACCCTGCTCAGACCCCTCAACCCTACACCCTGCCCAGACCCCTCCACCCTTCTCAGACCCCTCCACCCTGCTCAGACCCCTCCACCCTACACCCTGCTCAGACCCCCTCAACCCTACACCCTGCTCAGACCCCTCCAACCTGCTCAGACCCCTCCAACCTGCTCAGACCCCTCTACCCTCCAACCTGCTCAGACCCCTCCAACCTGCTCAGACCCCTCCACCCTACACCCTGCTCAGACCCCTCCAACCTGCTCAGACCCCTCCACCCTACAACCTGCTCAGACCCCTCCAAACTTCTCAGACCCCTCAACCCTACACCCTTCTCAGACCCCTAAACCCTACACCCTGCTCAGACCCCTACACCCTGCTCAGACCCCTACACCCTGCTCAGACCCCTCAACCCTACACCCTGCCCAGACCCCTCCACCCTTCTCAGACCCCTCCACCCTGCTCAGACCCCTACACCCTGCTCAGACCCCCTCAACCCTACACCCTGCTCAGACCCCTCCACCCTGCTCAGACCCCTCCACCCTGCTCAGACCCTTCCGCCCTACACCCTGCTCAGACCCCTCAACCCTACACCCTTCCCAGACCCCTCCACCCTGCTCAGACCCCTCAATCCTACACCCTGCTGAGACCCCTCAACCCTACACCCTGCTCAGACCCCTCCAACCTGCTCAGACCCCTCCAACCTGCTCAGACCCCTCCAACCTGCTCAGACCCCTCCACCCTACACCCTGCTCAGACCCCTCCAACCTGCTCAGACCCCTCCACCCTACAACCTGCTCAGACCCCTCCAACCTGCTCAGACCCCTCAACCCTACACCCTGCTCAGACCCCTACACCCTGCTCAGACCCCTCCTCCCTGCTCAGACCCCTACACCCTGCTCAGACCCCTCAACCCTACACCCTGCCCAGACCCCTCCACCCTGCTCAGACCCCTCCAACCTGCTCAGACCCCTCCACCCTACACCCTGCTCAGACCCCTCCAACCTGCTCAGACCCCTCCACCCTAAACCCTGCTCAGACCCCTCCAACCTGCTCAGACCCCTCCACCCTACAACCTGCTCAGACCCCTCCAACCTGCTCAGACCCCTCAACCCTACACCCTTCTCAGACCCCTAAACCCTACACCCTTCTCAGACCCCTACACCCTGCTCAGACCCCTACACCCTGCTCAGACCCCTCCTCCCCGCTCAGACCCCTACACCCTGCTCAGACCCCTCAACCCTACACCCTGCCCAGACCCCTCCACCCTGCTCAGACCCCTCCACCCTGCTCAGACCCCTCCACCCTGCTCAGACCCCTCCACCCTACACCCTGCTCAGACCCCCTCAACCCTACACCCTGCTCAGACCCCTCCACCCTGCTCAGACCCTTCCGCCCTACACCCTGCTCAGACCCCTCAACCCTACACCCTGCCCAGACCCCTCCACCCTGCTAAGACCCCTCAATCCTACACCCTGCTGAGACCCCTCAACCCTACACCCTGCTCAGACCCCTCCACCCTCCAACCTGCTCAGACCCCTCCAACCTTCTCAGACCCCTCCACCCTACACCCTGCTCAGACCCCTCCAACCTGCTCAGACCCCTCCACCCTACAACCTGCTCAGACCCCTCCAACCTGCTCAGACCCCTCAACCCTACACCCTGCTCAGACCCCTACACCCTGCTCAGACCCCTACACCCTGTTCAGACCCCTACACCCTGCTCAGACCCCTCAACCCTACACCCTGCCCAGACCCCTCCACCCTGCTCAGACCCCTCCACCCTGCTCAGACCCCTCCACCCTACACCCTGCTCAGACCCCCTCAACCCTACACCCTGCTCAGACCCCTCCACCCTGCTCAGACCCTTCCGCCCTACACCCTGCTCAGACCCCTCAACCCTACACCCTGCCCAGACCTCTCCACCCTGCTCAGACCCCTCAATCCTACACCCTGCTGAGACCCCTCAACCCTACACCCTGCTCAGATCCCTCCACCCTGCTCAGACCCCTCCACCCTACACCCTGCTCAGACCCTTCCACCCTGCTCAGACCCTTCTACCCTGCTCAGGCCCCTCCACCCTGCTCACCCTCAACCCTACACCCTGCTCAGACCCCTCCACCCTCCACCCTGCTCAGACCCCTCCACCCTGCTCAGACCCCTCCACCCTGCTCAGACCCTCAACCCTACACCCTGCTCAGACCCCTCCACCCTCCACCCTGCTCAGACCCCTCCACCCTGCTCAGACCCCTCAACCCTACACCCTGCTCAGACTCCTCCACCCTGCCCGACCCCCCCCCCCCCCACACCCTGATCAGACCCCTCAACCCTACACCCTGCTCAGACCCCTCAACCCTGCTCAGACCCCTCCACCCTGCTCAGACCCCTACACCCTACACCCTGCTCAGACCCCTACACCCTACACCCTGCTCAGACAATTCCCACCCTACACCCTGCTCAGACCCCTCCCACCCTACACCCTGCTCAGACCCCTCCACCCTACACCCTGCTCAGACCCCTCCACCCTCCACCCTGCTCAGACCCCTCCACCCTGCTCAGACCCCTCCACCCTGCTCAGACCCTCAACCCTACACCCTGCTCAGACCCTTCCACCCTGCTCAGGCCCCTCCACCCTGCTCACCCTCAACCCTACACCCTGCTCAGACCCCTCCACCCTCCACCCTGCTCAGACCCCTCCACCCTGCTCAGACCCTCAACCCTACACCCTGCTCAGACCCCTCCACCCTCCACCCTGCTCAGACCCCTCCACCCTGCTCAGACCCCTCAACCCTACACCCTGCTCAGACCCCTCAACCCTGCTCAGACCCCTCCACCCTGCTCAGACCCCTACACCCTACACCCTGCTCAGACCCCTACACCCTACACCCTGCTCAGACCCCTCAACCCTACACCCTGCTCAGACCCCTCAACCCTGCTCAGACCCCTCCACCCTGCTCAGACCCCTACACCCTACACCCTGCTCAGACCCCTACACCCTACACCCTGCTCAGACCCCTCCCACCCTACACCCTGCTCAGACCCCTCCCACCCTACACCCTGCTCAGACCCCTCCACCCTACACCCTGCTCAGACCCCTACACCCTGCTCAGTGCTGTTATAACCAGCCTAACCAGCTGTAATCATAAGGCTTAGAGCCATGGCTGTTGCTGCTGTAGTAACAGATCCCCTTGCATGACAAACTAACTGTGCCTGTCTGCTGTGGTTCTCTAACATTGGTTGAGTGAACTGTAATTAATGTTATAAATGTTTTAGCACTTATGTTAGTGTTGTGAGTGAGGCCTTTTCTTTTGCTGTGTTTGTGTTTTTGTTGTTTTACAATATTTTTCCCTCCCTCACCCTCTTTCTCTCACCCTCCCTCCCTCCTCTCTCCAGGTGATGGTTATGAGGAGATCAGTAGTGATGAGGATGACTTGGACAATGGGAGTTTTAAGCTGCCCAGTTTTGACATTGACTACACCCCTGAAGACCTGGCCTCTGTGCCCCCAGTCCAGTACGACCCCTATGAAAGAGAGCTACGCCCACTGCTCTACTTCACCCCTCCCTACAAGACCCGCTTCGACTCCCAGCTGGAGAGGGCTAGGGGGTCTGTGTGTGTTGGTCCAGAGGGACCTGGAGGTGGAGAAGGGGCAGAGGCTGAGGTTGTTGCCCAGATGAGAGAGCTCCTGGCTGGGATAGGAGAGGACCGTGACTCCCGCTGGGTCACGGCCCTCGAGCAGGCAACAGGGCTGCTCGCTAGAGGGCTGGGCTTTCTGATTGGACAGGGGGAATGGGAGGGGCCTATTGGAGCTCTGGTCCAATGGGCTCTCCAGGGTCTTAGTATGGAGATAGCGCTGACTCAACCCATTGCTCTAAACCTCAGGCAGCTGAAAGCTGGAGCTAAGCTGGCTTCCTGCTTGGCCGAGTGCCCACAGGGCCTCACTGCGCTGCTGCACGAGGGAGCCCTGGAGCTCCTACTGGAGCTGCTCCAGGTGGACCATGTGTCGTCCACACTGAAGCTGTGTATCCTAAGGGCTCTGGATGCTCTGACCAGTGCCCCCGCTGGCGTGGAGGCCTTCCTACAGGAGGGGGAGATAGAGAGGAGTGGATACCAGGTGAGAGGGGCCATAGAAATACGGTACACATGAAGACCTTATAATAAAGAGGCTGCGTGTGTTTCTAACTGAGGTTGTGTGTGTGTGTCCCCGCAGCGGTTGGTGCAGCTGTTCCTGGGGGAGGAAACCGTGCGGGTGGTAACCGCGGGCAACGCCATTCTGCAGAAAGGCCACGCCTATGAGGTTATGACTGACCTGCAGAGGACAGCGGCAGCCTGGAGCGAGCCTCTGCAGGTAAGCACACACTGACTGGAGATCTGCGTTTTAAGAACAGGGTCTGATAAAGTTTCCCATTTCATAACCAGTTCCCAGTTCAGTGTGGAACTCTGGGGTTTCTATGACTGAGGTTCTACTGTCCATATAATTACTACAGTATATCAGTATATGGGGCGGCAGGGTAGCCTAGTGGTTAGAGCGTTGGACTAGTTGCAAGTTCGAATCCCCGAGCTGACAAGGTATCTGTCGTTCTGCCCCTGAACAAGCAGTTAACCCACTGTTCCTAGGCCGTCATTGAAAATAAGAATTTGTTCTTAACTGACTTGCCTAGTTAAATAAAGGTAAAAAATATATATACAAAATATATAATAATTATTAGTGTTTTTTTTCAGGATGAGGGGGAGGAGCCTGACATAGCCATGGAGGAGGAGACATCATTAGGCCCCTCCCCTGTCAGCGAGGCTGAGCTGGATAGGTTGGCTGGAGTTCTAGAAGAGTTACATCACCTTCTAGAGACCGCTCCCCACACCATGGTCCAGCCCCCTGGAAAGGCCTTCCCTACAACCGCACGCATTACTGGTCCACAGGAGAGAGACGACCCCTACCCTACACTGTACAGGTAGGTACAACACAGAACACACACACACACACACACAGTCATTTGTACTAATAACTCTCCCCCCCACCCCACAGGTACATGCATGCATGTCACTTCCTGGAGAGCTCGGCGGTGGTGTTGTCAGCAGCAGTGGCGGCAGGGCATACAGGTGTCACTCACGCCACCAGGGAAGTCCTGCACTTTCTGTCTCTCACCCAATCAGGACTGCTTTTCATGCTGGCCCAGCCCACGCCAACCAACCTGCTGCTCCGCCTCCTAGCAACCATCGCCGAGGTTGAGGGAGAGGAGCCTATGGTCACTGGGGGTGACGGCGGGTTCTCGGGCCCCGGATTGGGTGAAGAGGGTTTGGGGGTGTGGCTGATGCAGGCGCTGCATGCCCTCCAGAGTGTGTCTGAGCTGATGAGTCACGTGACTGCCGGCGGGGAGGGAGGGGTGGGGCTAGAGGAGGGGGACAGTGCGGAGGTACTGAGCATGCTCCATGCCCTCTACCTCATCACCTTCACACAGACTGGGAGGAGCGCTGTGGCCCACGTCTTCAGCCTGGAGAACAACCTCTCCTGTCTGGTTACGCTGCTGCAGCACCACAGCAAGGACGGACACGGGGAGGCCAAGGCCCGGAAGGCGGTGACCTATAACTATGCGTGTATGCTGGTGCTGATGGTGGTTCAGAACTCCAGTGATCTCCGTAACATGGAACAACACGCTGCTCCTCTACTCATCCTGGCCAAGGCTGATGACACCAACGCTAAACTACAGGGTGCGTAGCTCCTGACCCCTGACTATAACAACGCCAGGTTGGTATCCAACCTTAACCCCTAACCTCTGACCTATAACTCCAAACCAACCTTATCAACAATGGGTGAACTGGTAGTCCCTAAACCTTCATCTTAAAAATACTTCTACACCCAACTCTATCATTGTAATGACATAGCCCTACCCATCACCCCTTAGAAATGGGTTGAAGGCCTCCCAAGTGGCGCAGCGGTCTATGGCACTGCAACGACGGATTTGATCCCAGACTGTATCACAGTCGGCCGTGACCGGGAGACCCATGAGGCGGCGCACAATTGGCCCAGCGTCGTCCGGGTTAGGGGAGGGTTTGGCCGGCTGGGATTTCCTCGTCCTATCGTGCTCTAGCGACTCCTTGTGGCGGGCCGGGTGCCTGCAAGCTGACTTCGGTCGCCAGCTGGACGGTGTTTCCTCCGACATGTTGCGGCTGGCTTCCGGGTTAAGCGAGCGGTGTTTCAAGAAGCTGTGCGGCTTGGTGGGTCGTGTTTCGTAGGACACATGGCTCTCAACCTTCGCCTCTCCCGAGTCCGCAGGGGAGTTGCAGCGATCGGACAAGACTTTTACTATCAATTGGATATTACGATATTGGGGAGAAAAGTACCCCCAAAAAACATGTGTTAAACTACTATTCAGAATTCCTTGCGAAGGTGAACTGCAACACTAAGTGATCCTCTCAGTGTTGGTGTTGTGTTCCAGAGCTGAGTCAGTGGCTGGAACCTCTGGACAAGGTGAAGTTGGAGATGGGCAGCATCCCCAGCCTCATAGACTACATCAAACAGGTGAGCCGTTAGACTGCATGTCCCCAAGGAGTGATAACCTGTTGTTGCTGTTTGTTTAATCCTTCATAATGATGACTTGGCTGCAGGCCTTCAGCTCCCTACGCGCGCGCACACACAGACTTGCTTTGATATAACTAGCTGACTAAACTCCACTGATTGGTGAAGGAAGATTCTGATGAAATCCACCAATGAGTGAAGCAGAGATCAGGCTTTGTGGAATTCAGCAATGACTACATCGATTCACCCAAGGTCAATACTTAAAAAATAGATATTATAATTATGAAACGTTAACTTGTACCTGTGTTTGTCCTCTGTAGTTGCGTGCCTTTGGTTTGCTGAAATCCATACTTTTTCAATAACGTTATTCAAAAACATCCACCGACTGTTTCCTTGCTGAGATTCAATTGACAAATGCTAATATGCGCTGAGTTTCTATCTTAGAGCAACAGCAACTGACAAACAGTCGGTGGTTGTATTTGATTAGCGTCCATACTTGAAAAAGTATGGATTTCAGCTAACAAAGAAAGGCACGCAACTAAAGGACAAACATAGGTACACGGTAAGCGTTTCATAATCCATTTGATTCATATAGTCGAACCTAAATTCCACAAAGCATGGTCTCTGCACCACTCCTTTGGTGGATTTCAGCAGAGACGTCCTTCACCATGGAGTCAGCTAGTTTGATTTGAATTATTAGGATCTTCAATGGCGACAGCTAGTCTTACTGGGGTCTTACTCGGGTTCCGACTGGGGTCTTACTCGGGTTCCGACTGGGGTCTTACTGGGGTTCTGACTGGGGTCTTATTGGGGTTCCGACTGGGGTCTTACTGGGGTTCCGACTGGGGTCTTACTGGGGTCCCACTCGGGTTTGACTGGGGTTCCGACTAGGGTCCTACTGGGGTTCCGACTAGGGTCTGACTGGGGTCTTACTGGGGTTCCCACTGGGGTCCGACTCGGTTCGGACTGGGGTTCGGACTGGGGTCCTACTGTGGTCTTACTGGGGTTCCGACTGGGGTCCCACTGGGTTCCTACTGGGGTTTCTGACTGGGGTCTGATTGGGGTTCACACTTGGGGTCCCACTCGGTTCCGACTGGGGTCCTACTGGGGTTCCGACTGGGGTCTTACTGGGGTTCCAACTGGGGTCCTACTGGGGTTCCGACTGGGGTCTTACTGGGGTCCGACTGGGGTACGACACATAACAAAAAATACATTTGAGACAAAAGACTTGACAAACATTAACGTATGTGTGTGTGCGCATCGATCGGTTATACATACATGTCAGTACATATGCACAACAAGTAGGTCACATGCAGGAAAGGCCTTGTGCCGTGAGGTGTTGGTTTATTTGTTCTTTTCAACCAGGTTTGAAGTTCACTTGTGCTGTATAAGATGGAAGGGAGTTATTTGCAGTCATGGCTCTGTATAATACTGTACACTTCCTTGAATTTGTTTTGGACCTGGGGACTGTGAAAAGACCCATCATGGCATGTCTGGTGGGGTGTGTGATTGTGTGTGTGTCAGTCCTGTGTGTAAGTTGACTATGCAAACCATTTGGAATTTCCAACACATTGCTTCACTTCTTGTTTTTATAAGAAGCAGTCAATCTTTCCTCAACTCTTAGCCAAGAGAGACTGGCATGCATAGTGTTAATATTAGCCCTCTGGTTACAATGAAGAGCAAGATGTGTCGCTCTGTTCTGGGCCAGCTGCAGCTTAACTAGGTCTTTCTTTGCAGCACTTGACCATGTGACTGGACAATATTCAAGATAAGATACAACTAGAGCCTGTGGAGTGTGGTGTCAAAAAAATATCTTTCCAACCATTGAATCTATGTTTTGACCATGACAGTTTACAATCTAAGGTAACACCAAGTAATTTAGTCTCCTCAACTTCAACAGCCACACCATTCATTACCAGATTCAGCTGAGGTCTAGAACTTAGGGAATGATGTGTACCAAATACAATGCTCTTAGTTTTAGAGATGTTCAGGACCAGTTTATTACTGGCCACCCATTCCAAAACAGACTGCACCTCTTTGTTAAGGGATTCAGTGACTTCATTAGCTGTGGTTGCTGATGAGTATACGGTTTAATCATCAGCATACATGGACACACACGCTTTGTGTAATGCCAGTGATAGGTCATTGGTAAAAAAGAAAACAGTAGAAGGCTTAGAGAGCTGCCCTGCGGTACATACAAATAGTTGTGACAGTGGCTGGCCCAGATCTTGGAGAGAGAGAGAGAGCGCGTCTTTGTAAAGTATTCAGACCCCTTGAATTTTTACATTACCGCCTTATTCATCCTGTTTCCATTGATCATCCTTGATGTTTCTACAACTTGATTGGAGTACACCTGTGGTAAATTCTATTGATTGGACATGATTTGGAAAGGCACACACCTGTCTATATAAGGTCCCACAGTTGACAGTGCATGTCAGAGCAAAAACCAAGCCATGATGTCGAAGGAATTATCCCTAGAGCTCAGAGACAGGATTGTGTCGAGGCACAGTTCTGGGGAAGGGTACCAAAACATTTCTGCAGCATTGAAGGACCCCAAGAACACAGTGGCCTCCATCATTCTTAAATGGAAGAAGTTTGGAACCACCAAGACTCTTCCTAGAGCTCATTTATTTATTTATTTATATATATTTGAAATGTTTTTTTTTTAAACTGTTTTTGCTTCGTCATTATGGGGTATTGTGCGTAGATTGAGGGGGGGGGGACTATTTAATCAGTTTTACAATAAGGCTGTAAAGTAACATGTGGAAAAAGTCAAGGGGTCTGAATACTTTCCGAATGCACTGTGTGTGGCTGATGTAAATAAAATAGTGTATGTACATGTGTATTATTGGTCATATTACTAACAGAAAAGCCATTCTGTCCTGTCTGTCCCGTGTGTGTCCCTGTAGAACGTCCAGAACGTGTTGACTCTAGAGGGAAGTGGACTGATCTCTGCTCTGAGGGTCCTCTGCCAGATCGCCTGTCCACCTCCCGCCGTAGAGGCTCAGCAGAGAGATCTGAAGTGGAGTCTAGCAGGGGTGCAGTTGTTTTCTGGGGAGGGCTTGGACACGTGTGTTTGTGTGCTCCAGAAGCTGTGTAGCGTGCTGCTGCCTGCCTGGCGTGTGCACGGACACATGGGACCCACCCCACAGCGCTGTATGATCCTTGGCGTGTGCGCTAACACGCTAAGGCTGCTGCGGACCATGCTGACAGAGCTGCTGCGCAGCGGGGCCTTCCAGTTCAGGGACACGCGTGTGGCGAGCACGTTGGTGACTCTACACATGGTCGTGTGTTCAGCCCCGTCCTCTGGACGTCTAGACTGGGAGGAGACCAAGGTTCAGGCCCTCATCGTAGATGTGCTGCTCACCTTCACACAGGGAGTCAGCGAACAGGTAGAGCTCTTTTCTGATTGACCTTTAACATAATGTTGTGTGTGTTGCGTGCGTGTAATAAATTGGGTATCATTTCCCCTGTAGATGACCCACACAGAGGAGACTCTGCTCAGTAACACATGGTCTCTGATGCTGAAGGAGGTGTTGGGCTCTCTACTGAAAGCACCAGAGGGACTCTTCTCTGGCCTCACCCTGCTGTCTGAACTGCTGCCACTTCCCCTGCCCATGCAGAGCACACAGGTACACACACACACACCTGCTGCTTCTCATGTTGCTACAGCCATCATCAGCAACAGTCTGGAGGTCGTCGGATTGACACTTAACAAACTAATCAATGCATGAGGATTGAAAGCTGTAGGACTTTCATGTTGGAAACATCTAAACCGAAGGGAAACAGATTTTTTGTTGTGTGTTGTGCCGGTCCCCCTCCAGGTGATCTCTGTCCAGGACGTGGCTGTAGCGTTGAACACCAGGAAGTTGTGGAGCATGCACCTGCGGGTGCAGTGGGGTGTGTTTGCGGACGCCCTCGGGTGTGTGTGTGGAACTAGCTGTCCTCCGCTGCTGGCCATGCTGCGACGTGTGTGTGTCCAGCTGGCTGACCTCTCCTCTCCCACCGCCACCCTCATCATGAAGACCCTGCTGGAATTCCTGCTGGGGGAACTACAGCCGTAAGACAGTCGCAAACACACCCTTATGCTCCTCTTGAACTAAGATGGCAAGCCAAATAAATCCCAAATTGGCTTTGGATATTATTTCACGTCCATATTAGAACCACCTTCTTTGTTGTGTTATTGATTTTGGCATGTGTGGTTGTGTTTTTGATTTTGGGCATGTGTGGTTGTGTTTTTGATTTCGGTATGTGTGGTTGTGTTTTTGATTTCGGTATGTGTGGTTGTGTTTTTGATTTTGGCATGTGTGGTTGTGTTTTTGATTTCGGTATGTGTGGTTGTGTTTTTGATTTCGGTATGTGTGGTTGTGTTTTTGATTTCGGTATGTGTGGTTGTGTTTTTGATTTCGGTATGTGTGATTCTGTTTGTGATTTCGGTATGTGTGATTCTGTTTATGATTTCGGTATGTGTGGTTGTGTTTGTGATTTCGGTATTTGTGGTTGTGTTTTTGATTTCGGTATGTGTGGTTGTGTTGTTGATTTCGGTATGTGTTTGTGATTTTGGTATGTGTGGTTGTGTTGCTGATTTCGGTATGTGTTTGTGATTTTGGTATGTGTGGTTGTGTTTTTGATTTCGGTATGTGTGGTTGTGTTTTTGATTTCGGTATGTGTGGCTGTGTTTTTGATATCCGTATGTGTTTTTGATTTCGGTATGTGTTTTTGATTTTGGTATGTGTGATTCTGTTTGTGATTTCGGTATGTGTGGTTGTGTTGTTGATTTCGGTATGTGTTTGTGATTTTGGTATGTGTGGTTGTGTTTGTGATTTCGGTATGTGTGGTTGTGTTGTTGATTTCGGTATGTGTGGTTGTGTTGTTGATTTCGGTATGTGTGGTTGTGTTTTTGATTTCGGTATGTGTGGCTGTGTTTTTGATATCCGTATGTGTTTTTGATTTCGGTATGTGTTTTTGATTTTGGTATGTGTGATTCTGTTTGTGATTTCGGTATGTGTGGTTGTGTTGTTGATTTCGGTATGTGTTTGTGATTTTGGTATGTGTGGTTGTGTTTGTGATTTCGGTATGTGTGGTTGTGTTGTTGATTTCGGTATGTGTGGTTGTGTTGTTGATTTCGGTATGTGTGGTTGTGTTGTTGATTTCGGTATGTGTATGTGATTTTGGTATGTGTGGTTGTGTTTGATTTCGGCATGTGTGGTTGTGTTTTTGATTTCGGTATGTGTGGTTGTGTTTTTGATTTTGGTATGTGTGGTTGTGTTTTTGATTTTGGTATGTGTGGTTGTGTTTTGATTTTTGGCATGTGTGGTTGTGTTTGTGATTTCGGTATGTGTGGTTGTGTTTTTCAGTGTTGAGGGTAAGAGTCCGGGTTGGGGGCAGGTCCTGCGTCTCCTCTCTCTATTCGACACCCTGGTTTCCCAGAGAGCCTGTAAGATCGCAACGTTACACCTGCTCTCTGGCTCCGCCCCTGGAGACGAGCCATTGGCTGATATCTTCCCCCTGCTACTGTCCCTATTGGTTCCCGTTGCTGACCACGCCCTGCCACAACAGCACTGTGCAGAGCTGGTGGGAACTGTCCTGCAGTCACTGTGTGACCAGGTAACACACGAAGCACCTGGTATTGTATGAAGCTAATGCACTTCATCCACTAGCTGTTGTCTTTCCTCCAGCTATAACAATGGAGAGGTATGGGGTGAATTGATGCGTGTTATGTTCATAAACATGTAGGTCTTTGTGGATGCTCTTTAGTCTGAACTATGTGTCAGACTAGCAGGGGGTCGTATATCAGGCTGAGCCAGGTAAGAGGGAGCAGTAGAGGGATAGAGAAAGGTGTTTAACCCCATCAGTCCCAAGACATTGATCTGACTTTCATTTATCTGCATGT
Source organism: Oncorhynchus kisutch (assembly GCF_002021735.2). NCBI lineage: Eukaryota > Metazoa > Chordata > Actinopteri > Salmoniformes > Salmonidae > Oncorhynchus > Oncorhynchus kisutch. The sequence continues at coordinate 1,072,901 of NC_034175.2, read as the reverse complement.
CCAGCTGTTATATTTAGTCTCACAATGAAGTGTTTTACCATGTTCTTTTCAGGACAACCAGGGCTACAAGTAGAACACCTAACTATTTCACATAAACAGTTGCATTCATGAGTTTTATTGACAGAGCAAAAACCCGATAGAAATGTAGTTATAAGAATGCTCTAAGTACAGAAATGGTTTGCTCACTGGAAAATGAATATCTAACTAGTCAGTGACAACTGTTCAGAGTTTATAACAGCAACTATGTGAGCTTATCACAGTGTTATAGACACTATGTCCTGGGATTTACTGTGGTCTTCTATGTAGAAGAACCCCTTAGTGTTATAGACACTATGTCCTGGGATTTACTATGGTCTTCTATGTAGAAGAACTTCTAACGACTCTTGTGTAGTTTATGAGCATCAGAGACTAAACATGTTACATGTTTGTATTCCTGACAGTCAGCTTTTGCCAAGCATCTCATATCATTCTGACTCTACAGACGTTTTTATAAATGGTGGGACTCATTGGGTTAACTCTGCTGTGTGTATGTGTGTTTGTGTGTGTTAGGACATCTCTCTGGTGGTGCCCCACCCAGGCGAGGGGTGTGTGTCAGAGGCTGAGCAACTGGCCAATGCCCTGCCAGGACGGGAAATGATCTCATCAGTGTGCGACTCTCTGATGGAGGTTTTGGGGAACGGAGAGAGCAGTGCCGCTCTGCTCCTCACCTGTCTCAGGACACTCATGTTCCTCACAGAACATGACTATGGACTCTACCACCTCAAAGGGTACACACACACTCCTCACTGCCAGGAATTTAGATCAATGCAAGTGTAGCATGTGTATATAGACAATAGTAGTGGTTAAAGCACTGAACCCTGTGGAACACCGAATTCAACTTTAGAGGTGTGTTTTTAGGGCTCTGAAGAAGCACAGTGCCAGTGTGTGTGCTCTGTTGAAGAGACAGGTGTTCTCCTTCAGGAAAGACTCAGCTGAACTCCTCTCTGCTCTGCTGGACTTCCTACGACAGATCCTCAACACTGACCCTCTGGTAAAACCCCAAACAAGTCCATTTCAACATGATCAACCATTATTAACATGATCAACCATTATCCAGTCAACCATTATCTGCCGATGTGAAGGCCGATCCGCCCATATATCATTAATCATTGTCTCTGTCACTTTCTCTCTTCTCATACCCAGAGTTGCTGTGGGGAGGAGAGTGGAGGGGAAGAGTCCGGGCTGGTTCCGCCCCCAAGGTCTGTGGCTCTGACTGGGTCAGAGATGAAGGCTCTGCTGCAGTGGGAGGAGACTGACACACACCCTCTAAACACACTAGAGAAACACATCACGGTACACACACACACACACACACAGTGTGTGTAATGATAGTAATGATTATAAATGCAAGTACAGATCTCCGGTTGGAAGTAGTGGAAGTAACTGTTGTGTGTGTTTGTAGAAGCTGTGCAAGGAGGAGGATTCATTGGAGACCCTGTTGGAGAATGTGATTGGTCTACGGCAGACGCTGGAGAGCACTATGGACACATCTTCTCCCCCTGAGATGGAGCCCACTCTACCCAACCCTGACACGCTATTGGCCCAGTTCAACCACAGGTACCGCCCACTGACACTGTTGGCCCAATAGACACCGTTAAAGCTGCAATATGTAACTTTTTGTGCGAGCTGAACAAATTCACATAGAAATGTGAGTTATAGATCTGTCATTCTCACTGAACGCACGTCTAGAAGCGGTAGGTCTGTTATATGTGCGCTATTTTTATGCTTCCAGTTCTTAAATTTCATTTTTGCATCTTTTACTTTCGGTTTTGCACACCAGCTTCAAACAGCAGAAACAGTCATGGAAGATATATTTCACTTAAGCAATAAGGCCCGAGGGGGTGTGGTATATGTCCAATATCAAATCAAAGTTTATTTATCATGTGCGCCGAATACAACAGGTATAGTAGACCTTACAGTTAAATGCTTGCTTACTTACAGGCTCTAACCAATAGTGGCGAAAAAAATGTGTGTGTATAGGTAAGTAACAGTAGCAAGGCTATATACAGACACCGGTTAGTCAGGCTTATTGAGGTAGTATGTACATGTAGGTATGGTTAAAGTGACTATGCATATATGATGAACAGAGAGTAGCAGTAGCATAAAAAGAGGGGTTGGCGGGTGGTGGGACACAATGCAGATAGCCCGGTTAGCCAATGTGCGGGAGCACTGGTTGGTCGCGTCAATTGAGGTAGTATGTACATGAATGTATAGTTAAAGTGACTATGCATATATGATAAACAGAGTAGCAACAGCATAAAAGAGGGGTTGGGGGGGGCACACAATGCAAATAGTCCGGGTAACCATTTGGTTACCTGTTCAGGAGTCTTATGGCTTGGGGGTAAAAACTGTTGAGAAGCCTTTTTGTCCTCGACTTGGCACTCCGGTACTGCTTGCCATGCGGTAGTAGAGAGAACAGTCTATGACTGGGATGGCTGTGGTTTTTGACAATTTTTGGGGCCTTTGACACCGCCTGGATTTTTTAAATATTTTATTTATTTATTTCACCTTTATTTAACCAGGTAGGCTAGTTGAGAACACCTTTATTTAACCAGGTAGGCTAGTTGAGAACACCTTTATTTAACCAGGTAGGCTAGTTGAGAACACCTTTATTTAACCAGGTAGGCTAGTTGAGAACACCTTTATTTAACCAGGTAGGCTAGTTGAGAACAAGTTCTCATTTACAAATGCGACCTGGCCAAGATAAAGCATAGCAGTGTGAACAGACAGCAACACAGAGTTACACATGGAGTAAACAATAAACAAGTCAATAACACAGGAGAAAAAAAGAAAAAGAAAAAGGGAAAAAAAGAGTCTATATACAATGTGTGCAAAAGGCATGAGGAGGTAGGGGAATAATTACAATTTAGCATATTAACACTGGAGTGATAAATGATCAGATGGTCATGTGCAGGTAGAGATACTGGTGTGCAAAAGAGCAGAAAAGTAAATAAATAAAAACAGTATGGGGATGAGGTAGGTAAATTGGGTGGGCTATTTACCGATGGACTATGTACAGCTGCAGCGATTGGTTAGCTGCTCAGATAGCAGATGTTTAAAGTTGTTGAGGGAGTTAAAAGTCTCCAACTTCTACGATTTTTGCAATTCGTTCCAGTCACAGGCAGCAGAGAACTGGAAGGAAAGGCGGCCAAATGAGGTGTTGGCTTTAGGGATGATCAGTGAGATACACCTGCTGGAGCGCGTGCTACGGGTGGGTGTTGCCATCGTGACCAGTGAACTGAGATAAGGTGGAGCTTTACCTAGCATGGACTTGTAGATGACCTGGAGCCAGTGGGTCTGGCAACAAATATGTAGCGAGGGCCAGCCGACTAGAGCATACAGGTCACAATGGTGGGTGGTATAAGGTGCTTTAGTAACAAAGCGGATGGCACTGTGATAAACTGCATCCAGTTTGCTGAGTAGAGTATTGGAAGCCATTTTGTAGATGACATCGCCGAAGTCAAGGATCGGTAGGATAGTCTGTTTTACCAGGGTAAGTTTGGCGGCGTGAGTGAAGGAGGCTTTTTTTGCGAAATAGAAAGACGACTAGATTTGATTTTGGATTGGCGATGTTTAATATGAGTCTGGAAGGAGAGTTTACAGTCTAGCCAGTCACCTAGGTACTTATAGATGTCCACATGTTCTAGGTCGGAACCATCCAGGGTGGTGATGCTAGTCGGGCGTACGGGTGTAGGCAGCGAATGTTTGAAAAGCATGCATTTGGTTTTTACTAGCGTTTAAGAGCAGTTGGAAGCCACGGAAGGAGTGTTGTATGGCATTGAAGCTCGTTTGGAGGATAGATAGCACAGTGTCCAAGGAAGGGCCAGAAGTAGACAGAATGGTGTCGTCTGCGTAGAGGTGGATCAGGGAATCGCCCGCAGCAAGAGCAACATCATGGATATATACAGAGAAAAGAGTCGGCCCGAGAATTGAACCCTGTGGCACCCCCATAGAGACTGCCAGAGGACCGGACAACATGCCCTCCGATTTGACACACTCTGTCTGCAAAGTAGTTGGAGAACCAGGCAAGGCAGTCATTAGAAAAACCGAGGCTACTGAGTCTGCCGATAAGAATATGGTGATTGACAGAGTCGAAAGCCTTGGCCAGGTCAATGAAGACGGCTGCACAGTACTGTCTTTTATCGATGGTGGTTATGATATCGTTTAGTACCTTGTGCGTGGCTGAGGTGTGACCGGCTCGGAAACCAGATTGCACAGCGGAGAAGGTACGGTGGGATTCGAGATGGTCAGTGATCTGTTTGTTGACTTGGCTTTCGAAGACCTTAGATAGGCAGGGCAGGATGGATATAGGTCTGTAACAATTTGGGTCCAGGGTGTCTCCCCCTTTGAAGAGGGGGATGACCGCGGCAGCTTTCCAGTCCTTGGGGATCTCAGACGATATGAAAGAGAGGTTGAACAGGCTGGTAATAGGGGTTGCGACAATGGTAGCGGATAGTTTCAGAAATAGAGGGTCCAGATTGTCAAGCCCAGCTGATTTGTACGGGTCCAGGTTTTGCAGCTCTTTCAGAACATCTACTATCTGGATTTGGGTAAAGGAGAAGCTGGGGAGGCTTGGGCGAGTAGCTGCGGGGTGGGTGGAGCTGTTGGCCGAGGTTGGAGTAGCCAGGAGGAAGGCATGGCCAGCCGTTGAGATATGCTTGTTGAAGTTTTCGATTATCATGGATTTATCAGTGGTGACCGTGTTACCTAGCCTCAGTGCAGTGGGCAGCTGGGAGGAGATGCTCTTGTTCTCCATGGACTTTACAGTGTCCCAGAGTTAGAGTTACAGGATACAAATTTCTACTTGAAAAAGCTGGCCTTTGCTTTCCTGACTGACTGTATTGGTTCCTGACTTCTCTGAAAATGTTATAGTTGGGTATGGAAATCTCAGAATTTTTGGTGGCCTTCCTAAGCCAGGATTCAGACACAGCAAGGACATCAGGGTTGGCAGAGTGTGCTAAAGCAGTGAGTTAAACAAACTTAGGGAGGAGGCTTCTGATGTTGACATGCATGAAACCAAGGCTTTTTCGATCACAGAAGTCAACAAATGAGGGTGCCTGGGGACATTCAGGGCCTGAGTTTACCTCCACATCACCCGCGGAACAGAGGAGGAGTAGGATGAGGGTGCGGCTAAAGGCTATCAAAACTGGTCGCCTAGAGCGTTGGGGACAAAGAATAAAAGGAGCAGATTTCTGGGCGTGGTAGAATATATTCAGGGCATAATGCGCAGACAGTGGTATGGTGGGGTGCGGGTACAGCGGAGGTAAGCCCAGGCACTGGGTGATGATAAGAGAGGTTGTATCTCTGGACATGCTGGTTGTAATGGGTGAGGTCACTGCATGTGTGGGAGGTGGGACAAAGGAGGTATCAGAGGTATGAAGAGTGGAACTAGGGGGTCCATTGTAAACTAAAACAATGATAACTAACCTGAACAACAGTATACAAGGCATATTGACATTTGAGAGAGACATACAGCGAGGCATAATGTAATCGCAGGTGTTGATTGGGAGAGCTAGCTAAAACAACAGGTGAGACAACAACAGCTAATCAGCTAACAACAGCAGGTAAAATGGCGATGACTAGGCAAAGAGGGTTGGATTAACTACACACAGAGCCTGAGTTCGCGGCTGGGGCCGACAGATAAAAAAATAAATAAACAGAATGGAGTACCGTGATTTAATGGACAGTCCAGCAGGCATCAGCTATGTAGCCAAGTGATCATAGTGTCCAGGGGGCAGCAGTAGATGGAACAGGGGAGCCGCCACTACGCTAGCAACAAGGCATTTAAAGTTAGTAGCCCTGGACTAGTAGGAGCGTCTGCTCCGACGGAGGCCGGATGAAGGCACAGTGGATGGAGTATTCATCGGCAGACCATGGGCGCCGTGTCGACAGAGAATCAAAGCCAAGTTGGCGAAAGAGGTATTGTGGAATTTAGTTTGCTAGCCGGGAGATGTGCCTGGCTCACGGCTAACTGGTGCTAGCTTCGCAGTGGCGTTAGCCACTATATCCAATCGGTAGCAGCGGTGACCCGGTGCCATGGTCCAGAGTTTACAGCAAGGATCCGGTGGAGTTTTGGGCTCTAGCAGTGTATGAGTGGGGTACGGGTGAACAGCTGAGTAGGCCGGGAGGTGGGCCTCAGGGAATAGCTTCGGTACTGGGTGCCACGGTGAGCAAAAGCTAGCTGTGAGCTAGCTAGCTGCAAGCTGTGAGCTAGCTAGTTGCAAGCTAGCTGTGAAGATCAGAAGTAGTGGTACAGGGATTACGGCAGGAATCCGGCATTGTTGTGGAGAGACAGTCCGATATTGGTAGACAAGCGATATTGGTAGACAAGCGAGTATTATCCAGGCTAAAAACAGGGCGGTATCTGTGCAGAGGGTAAAAGCCGCTAGCAGTGGCTAACAATGACTAAATAGCTTGTAGCTAATTAGCTGGTTAGCTTCTGGAGATTCTTGAATGTGTTCTAAAATTGAAAATAATAGCGATTCCGTATCACATTGGGTGAGGTAGGTTACCGGAAGGTATAATCGAATAAAAAAATGTAAAATAGATATATACAAAAAAAATATGAAAAAATACAAAAGTACACAAGAGGACAAAACAAACACGTCTTCACTGCTACACCATCTTGGGGGTCCAAAAAAAAGCAGGCAGCTTTGCCCCAGTGATGGGCCGTACTGGGCCGTACGCACTACCCTCTGAAGTTCCTTGCGGTCGGAGGCCGAGCAATTGCCATACCAGGCAGTGATGCAACCGGTCAGGATGCTCTCGATGTTGCAGCTGTAGAACCTTTTGAGGTTCTCAGGACCCATGCCAAATATTTTTAGTTTCCTGAGGGGGAATAGGCTTTGTCGTGCCCTCTTCACAACTTTTTTGGTGTGTTTGGACCATTCTAGTTTGTTGTTCATGTGGACACCAAGGAACTTGAGGCTCTCAACCTGCTCCACTACAGCCCCGTCGATGAGAATGGGGGCGTGCTCGGTCCTCCTTTTCCTGTAGTCCACAATCATCTCCTTAGTCTTGGTTACGTTGAGGGATAGGTTGTTATTCTGGCAACACCCGGCCAGGTCTCTAACCTCCTCCCTATAGGCTATCTCGTCGTTGTCGGTGATCAGGCCTACCACTGTTTTGTTGTATGCAAACTTAATGATGGTGTTGGGGTTGTGCCTGACCATGTAGAACAGGGAGTACAGGAGGGGACTGAGCACGCACCCCTGGGGAGCTCCAGTGCTGAGGATCAGCATGGCAGATGTGTTGCTACCTACCCTCACCACCTGGGGCGGCCCGTCAGGAAGTCCAGGATCCAATTGCAGAGGGAGCTGTTTAGTCCCAGGTTCCTTAGCTTAGTGATGAGCTTTGAGGGTACTATGGTGTTGAACGCTGAGCTGTAGTCAATGAATAGAATTCTCACATAGGTGTTTCTTTTGTCCAGGTGGGAAAGGGCAGTGTGGAGTGCAATAGAGATTGTATAATCTGTGGATCTGTTTGGGCGGTATGCAAATTGGAGTGGGTCTAGGGTTTCTGGGATAATGGTGCTGATGTGAGACATTACCAGCCTTTCAAAGCACTTCATGGCTACGGATGTGAGTGCTACGGGTCTGTAGTCCATTTAGGCAGGTTGCCTTTGTGTTCTTGGGCACAGGGACTATGTTGGTCTGCTTGAAACATGTTGGTATTACGGACTCAATCAGGGACATGTTGAAAATGTCAGTGAAGACACCTGACAGTTGGTCAGCACATACCCGGAGCACACGTCCTGGTAATCCGTCTGGCCCCGCAGCCTTGTGTATGTTGACCTGTTTTAAGGTCTTACTCACATCGGCTACGGAGAGCATGATCACACAGTCGTCCGGAACAGCTGATGCTCTCATGCATGCCTCAGTGTTGCTTGACTCAAAGCGAGCATAGAAGTGATTTAGCTCATCTGGTAGGTTCGTGACACTGGGCAGCTCGCCGCTGGGCTTCCCTTTGTAGTCTGTAATAGTTTGCAAGCCCTGCCACATCTGACGAGCGTCTGAGCCGGTGTAGTATGATTCAATCTTAGCCCTGTATTGACGCTTTGCCTGTTTGAAGGTTCATCGCAGGGCATAGCGGGATTCCTTGTAAGCTTCCGGGTTAGAGTCTCGCACCTTGAAAGCGGCAGGTCTACCCTTTAGCTCAGTGCGAATGTTGGCTGTAATCCATGGCTTCTGGTTGGGGAATGTTCGTACAGTCACTGCGGGGACGATGTCCTCGATGCACTTATTGATAAAGCCATTGACTGATGTGGTGTATTCCTCAATGTCATCGGAAGAATCCCGGAACATGTTCCAGCCTTTTATAGCAAAACAGTCCTGTAGTTTAGAACGGCTAAGGGCTGTTCTTACGCACGATGCAACACGGACGCAGAGTGCCTGGACACAGCCCTTAGCCGTGGTATATTGGCCATATCACAAACCCCTGTGGTGCCTTATTGCTATTATAAACTGATTACCAACGTAATTAGAGCAGTATAAATAAGTGTTTGTCATATTCTGATGTACTACGGCTGTCAGCCAATCAGCATTCAGGGCTTAAACCACCCAGTTTATAATGCGGTTTAGATCGTACAATGATTCTCTACACTGTACTTGCCTGTTTTGTCACAAACTGAAATTAGGCGAACTATTAGAATTTTAGCAACCAGGAAATGACAGAGCGATTTCTGCATAGTGCACCTTTAACAAAAGTTTTTTTTAATTATGCGCCTGTATGAACTCCAAATCTTTTTGGGGAATTTGGCTTGTCTTGAATGCCCCACTGACATGCTATGGACCCAGTTTTGACCCGAAGCTGTGTGAGTCCTGTTCTGACTGTCTGTGTTCTCTCCTGCAGGACGGTGTTTGTGTTGTCGGAGGTGTTGGATGAGCAGCTGAAGGCTCTGTGGTTCTCCCCCTTCCACACTGACGACATGGAGGCTGAACTAGACATGGTGAGACACCTGTGTGTTGTGTGTGTTGTTTGTGTGTGTGTGTGTGTGTGTGTGTGTGAGTAAACCTCTCTGTCTCTAGGTGAAGGTGGACCTGCTAGGCCTGGCCCAGGAGTGTTGTCCAGAGTTGGACCTGAAGTCAGAGCTGGAACGCTCCTTCCTGTCTGAGCCTTTGTCTCCCAGTCATACCAAAACTAACAAGGGCTTCAGGCTGGGCAAGCACAAACACGAGACCTTCATCACCAGGTACACACACACACACTTTTATCACCTTCAGGTACATAATGTGATTGTATGTGACCCACATGTTAACAAAGATGCCTGTGTCGTCCTCTTCCTCCCTGCAGTGGTAAGTCAGACTACATCGAGCCAGCTAAGAGAGCCCACATGATGGCTGCTCCTCGCGGTCGAGGTAGGGGGGGCTTCGGGGGACAGCCCTTTCGTTCCAACGACATCTTCCGGCAGCGCAAACAGAACACTTCGCGCCCTCCCAGCATGCACGTGGATGACTTTGTGGCGGCGGAGTTTAAAGATGTTGGGACTCCCCTGGGCCTGTTGCCCCCCAAGCGACCCCCTAAGAGCTCCCCCAAACCCCCCACCAGAGGCCTGTTCACTGGGAACAGAGGCAGGGCTGCCTTCCACAGCCAGCAGACACGTTTTTTCACCCCACCGCAGCCTAAAGGAGTGCTGCTGTCTGGTATGTTGACACACACAAACAGATCGCTGTAAACTAACAAGTGGGTCTGTTGTCTTTTTAAAGAAACTTTGACTAACATGTCTTCCCATCCCCCTCCCTTCTAGGTAACTATAATGCCCGCCGTGAGGGTGGGCGAGGTGGCACGTCGTGGAGTGGTCTGTTGCCACCGGTTACCCACAGAGGAACATACAGTGATGCCAGGGGCGGGCAGAGCAACTTCACACGTGGCCCCCTGCCCTCACGCCAGCAGCCTGCAGGTACACACACACACATACTCGTATGCACACGTACATACTGTATAAGCACACACATACATATTCAGAGAACAACATGAATACAAGATAATACATTCATGCACAATTACTGATGGTCACCCTTGTTCTTCTCGCTCCCTCTCTTCCAGGTGCATATCGCCTGGCTCCGCGGGACCGCGCCCCTCGAGGTCGTGGGGGTACAGGCCTATCGTGGCTGAGTCAGGGAGGAGGAGGGGGGAGGGGGTCCCAGGGGGGGAAGTTTAGCAGTGGGGGAGGCAGCGGAGGAGGGAGGGGACGACACGTTCGCTCCTTCACCAGGTAAACAAACCTGGCCAATGACTGCAGCCCGTCACGGCTCTTAACGGACCAATCAGGAATAATGAGTTCATCATCTCCATGGAAACGTGTCCTCTGTGGGATTCTATTGATGATGATGTGTGGAATTTGTTGTATTATGTTTTAGTTATTTTACATTGTTGTTCAGACTCAATAAAGTTCTGTGATTGAGAGCGCTGTCTGGAGTAGTGTGTTAGTGTTCCTCACTGTGGTATGTTAGTATGGATGGATTGATGGTTGGATTGACAGACGTTGTATATGCAATGTAAGAATGAATGATGAGCTGTATATAATTCCAATCCATTAGAGTAGATGGAGTAAGACTATTGTACCTTAAGAGGACCAGAGATCAGAGGTTTCAGCAGACTTTATTTAGGATCTCAGCAGGCTGGAGTTGAAGGAATGTCACAGGTATCTGCCAATCATCAAGGGTGCGTTCAGGGGATGCCCCACCAGATTTTAAAAAATTGTGACGGTTAAATGAAGAAGGAATTGAGGAAGTTAAAGCATTTTCTCTCATTTGTGCCTACTGAACATAACCCAGTACTGAACATAACCCAGTAACATTAGGAATGGCCCCTCAGATGACGGTGACCTCTCTGCTCTTGATGCAGTCGAGGGTAAGCCTGCGGGGGCAGGCCTTGCGTGACCCCTCCCCTGGCAGTGGGGGTGTAGGCGGGTATAAGGCTGGAGTGGGCAAAGCCAAGGGTAGTGATTGGGTAGAAGCCTGTGTTGGCCCCGCCCTCAGCAGGCCCCTGGTTGGGTGTTCCACTTGATGCTGGCTCCTAATTGTCCCGTCTTCTTGATGCAGTCCTCTGAATGGCTCGTCTTTGTTCCGCTGGCCCCTGCATGGCTGCAGGCTCCGGAGCATCTCCAGTAGCTCCCTCTTCTCTAGATCCGCTTCTGCCAGCTCCTGTCTCCGCAGGCGCTCTGCCCCCAAGAGAGCCCGCACATCACACATCACCCTCGACACCTGGCCCTACACACACACACAGGGATGTGTCATAACACACACACAAACACACACATTCCTATAGGTAGTACATATGTGTGTGTCACCTTGAGGTCATCCACCTCGCTCTTCAGCAGAGACTCTTTCTGCACCATGTGTCTCCTCTGAGAGTCCAGCCTCGACTCCATCTCACGCCTCACCTCCTCCACCTTACCCAACATCTCTGCCCTGCAACACACACAAACACACACGTGTCACAATATCCATTGTAGAAAAGCAATGACGTCGCCCCCGAGGTTCTAGAATATTGTAAATATTGGCACAGCTTTGTCAAGAATTTGTTAGGAACGACACAGATATAACTAATATATCTCAATCCATCACCTCAAACACACAAACCTGAGCAGCTCCAATTCTGTTCGTAGCTCCGCAACACAGTTGTGCTGTGATTGGTTTACAGAGAGGGGTGTGTGGCCACAGCCGCTAGGACACGCCCTGCTGCGGAACTCACACTCCAACAGGTGAGACTCTAGACCCCTCCTCTCCACCTGCACCAGACAACCTGGGGAGGTGGAGAGAGGAAAGAGGAGTTAAGGAGAGGGATACAGACAGTAACAGAAAGACGAAGTTAGAGAGCAACACTTGAGACCTACTGAAAGTCTCTCACTGTCTTTCTCACCCCCAACCCCTTCCTCTACCTCACTTCACCTTCCTCTACCTCACTCCACCTTCCTCTACCTCACTCCACCTTCCTCTACCCCACTCCACCTTCCTCTACCCCACTCCACCTTCCTCTACCTCGCTCCACCTTCCTCTACCCCGCTCCGCCTTCCTCTACCCCACTCCGCCTTCCTCTATCCCACTCCGCCTTCCTCTACCCCACTCCGCCTTCCTCTACCTCACTCCACCTTCCTCTACCTCACTCCGCCTTCCTCTACCTCACTCCGCCTTCCTCTACCTCACTCCGCCTTCCTCTACCTCACTCCGCCTTCCTCTACCCCACTCCGCCTTCCTCTACCCCACTCCGCCTTCCTCTACCCCACTCCGCCTTCCTCTACCCCACTCCGCCTTCTTCCACTCCGCCTTCCTCTACCCCACTCCGCCTTCCTCTACCCCACTCCGCCTTCCTCTACCCCACTCCGCCTTCCTCTACCCCACTCCGCCTTCCTCTACCCCACTCCGCCTTCCTCTACCCCACTCCTCCTTCCTCTACCCCACTCCGCCTTCCTCTACCCCACTCCGCCTTCCTCTACCCCACTCCACCTTCCTCTACCCCACTCCACTGCATTGCATGGCACTCAAGCACTCCCCCACTCAGAGAGGCAGTAGCAAAAGGTCAAATGAAGATTGAAGGATGAGAACTTATGTTTTTAATCATGCAAATGAATGAAACACAATCCAATACCACACAAACGCCAACACCCTGATACCTACCGCACTGGTAACATATGTAGTCTCCACCTGCCAACAACAGGTCACAGACACGTGAGAGTTCACCTAATACCACCCCCCCCAATCCATCTGTTGCATTGGCTCTCATCCTCTGGGGGATGTTTCTCATTAAAAATGTAGGTGGGATCCCTCCCTGAGTAGTTGGATGTTTCCCCAATACAGATCTAGGGTCTTTTATTTGCATTTCACCCATAATCGTAAAGGTTGGGATTTGGTTATGGTAAGATGATCCTAGATCTGTACCTAAGAGCAACTGCTACCTGGAGCTAAGGTCATTGTTCATCCCAGTTGGGCTCTGCATGATGTCACCATGACAACTGGTCTACCACCTGCTCCCCTCACACAGGTGTCATATAATTTCTGCTCCGTCTAAACTAAACACACTTCCATGTAATATACTATACATTCCTCTAATACACTTACACACACACACTCTCTCTGTATTGTAATACACTGTAATCAGTGGAGGCTGCTGAGAGGAGGATGGAATGGAGTCAATGAAATGGTATCAACCACATGTTTGTTACCATTCCATTGAATCCATTCCAGGCATTATTATGAGCCGTCCTCCCATCAGCAGCCTCCACTGACTGTAATACACATAGAGCTGTAGTACCTGTGGAGGGGCAGGATATGAAGGTGAATGGACACTCGTCCTCGTGTGTGTGAACTGTCTCCAGGCAGCACACGGCATCACAGCCCTGGCCAGAGTTAACACAACGGATCTGGAGCCTGGACAGGTCATTACGCATGTACCTAACACAGACCAGACCAGCCAGTGGTTGTTAGAATAACCATATTATAGTGTGTGTATGTTTCTGTGTGTATGTGTCTGCGTGGGTGTTTCTGTGTGAGCGTTTCTGTGTGAGCGTGTGTACCTGTGCAGTGGTCTCAGAGTGCTGATGTCCAGTGGAAGTCTGTCCTCAGGGCAGGAGTGGTGGTGTATGAGCCAGGAGCTGATGCAGGCGTCGCAGTAGGCATGTTCACAAGGGGCCTGGAGGGGGCGCTCCAACACATCCCGACACACACAGCACAGAAGCCCCTCGTTCACGTACCCCACAAACCTCTCCAGGTCATAACCCATCCTACAGCACACACAGACACACAGATCCATGCAGAGCAAAAACAGCCAGACACCCATACAGCAGCATACAGCAGTGTTAACTTCCTCCTCAATGTTCCTGGTTCTCTGTTTTTGAGCCCCTATGACTCTCCATTCTACTGGCATTCTATTTTACAGAATACACTGACCCTTACCTGAGACTCTCTATGACTCTCCTTCTCTTCCCTCAGTCCTTTCTTCCTCTTTGGACCTCTCCTCTCTCCACCTCTTCTTCTCTCTCCTGTCTCTGTAGTTTACCCTAGGTGAGGGTTTCTTCTGGCCCCTCCTCTATTTGCTCTCTCAAGTGCCATGTCTCTGTGGTGAAGTCTCCCTAGCAACAGGGATCCTCTGCCCAGGCAGCCAGCAGCTGGACGAGACCGCAGACAGGCAGAGTTACACACACACACACACACGTTAAGAGCAAGTGATGAAAGGAAGACTAGGCCTACTGTAATTCTGATTTATCTATTTGTTTTATTCAGACATTTTGGTGGGATACATCCCTTGGGATGAATCATTATGTTCTACAGGGGGTCCTGATGAAGCAACACACACATTAAAGGCAGTTCCATTCAAACAGGAACATGGTGTATCTACAAACATGTTTTCTCCCTCATCCCTTTCCCTCTCTGTCTCTTTGGATGTGGGATTATCATGGATTACGCTCCCCTCTTCTCTGATTGGATTACAGACTCCATGACAACATCCCCACTGCACTCTTACCCCACATCAGAAATCAAAAAGCAACCCCGAAAGAGTGAGGGAGAGAGAGAGATATTAGAGACACATATTTCCCTCAGATTACACAGACCCACAAAGAATTCAAAAACAAATCCAATTTTGATAAACTCATATCTATTGGGTGAAATACCACAGTGTACCATCACGGCAGCAAGACTTGTGACCTGTTGCCACAAGAAAAGGGCAACCAGTAAAGAACAAACATCATTGTAAATACAACCTGTATTTATGTTTATTTATTTTCCTTTTTATACTTTAACTATTTTCACATCATTACAACACTATATATACATTATATGACATTTGAAACGTCTTCATACTTTTGGAACTTTTGTGTATGTGTAATGTTTACTGTTATTTTTTATTGTTTATTTCACTTTTGTTTATCTATTTCACTTGCTTTGGTAATGTAAGCATATTGGTCCCATGCCAATAAAGCCCTTAAATTGAATTGAAATTGAAATGAGAGAGAGAGACAGATGAGAGAGGGAGATGTCAACCAAACAGGCAATAAACAAAGAGATATCATAGTTATGATGATGAAATCACCACCACATGTCAGCAACACCATAGGATATAAAGCCTAGCTCTCTAGCCTACTACAGCCCACTACTTATACCATTTATACCATGGCCATCGACTATGTGCTTTCAATATGCATTTTTAATATCATGCATTATGATAATATGGAAAATATAAACTCTAGTGTAACTCAATAGCAGTTTATGCATTTCAGTAAAACGTCTGTATTCTGCGATGTTGAATATCAATTCTGCATGCAGCAACCTTCTGACCAGTACCTGCTTTTTGCAATGTGTGGGATTTACCAGAAAGGCTTGCCAGGATGTCATTTATTTGACCATTTATTTGATTTTTATTCTTTAGAGTTGTTTACTTACCACCAGGGCTCAGTGCATGACAGATGACATCTCAATTGGAATCATCATTTAATTCCGCAAACTCCTTCAAATTGACGTGACATTTTATAACACAAATATCCATGCAATCAATATCGATCGGTTTCATAAATGAGTCTGAATGTCCTACTGTAGGGTAGGCAGGCTATTATCGTAAATCGGTTAAATTAATCATGGCATCAACGAGCGAAAATCTGATTATTTATAAATCAAACTGTACACTCGTTTTTACCTACAGGCATGACACCGGCTGACAGCGGCAGATTGGGTTTCTTATCGCAAGACGACCGAACTAGAGCAAACTCCACCGTTTGGGGCCGCGGGAGTAGAAAACGAGTGCACTCACTCACACTGGACTCCACCCCTCTACGTAACACGTAGCCAATAGCAGTTTACGCCACTTTAGCGGGAGAATTCCTCTCTGAAGAGTTGTGTATCATTGTTTTCTTGTAACTAACTTTATAGCCGAGGCTTGCTTGACTAAACAGGTATGTAATTAAACACACATTTATGCCTTATGGTATCTTTCCAGCATATTGTCACAAGCTAGTTGGTTGTTATAGACGATGAGATGAAAATGTTGAAGTGTTCTGCACTAATTTGGGCTAACTAGCTACACTAACAGTTAACGTAATGTATCTATCTGAACCAACAATGACGTGTATAAACTCATCGTTGGTATAAACCCATACATCTCATTGATCTGAACTAACTATTCAAGGGCCATGTACACTGAATGGAAGTAATATATAGCTATGTTATGTAAATCTGTTATTTAACTAGCTGCCTTTTACTAATCAGCTGCTTACTAGAACATTGATTAGCTAGTTAGCTAGCTGAATAAGGTGTTACAGTAGGGAACAAAAGCCTCCATACCCAGGACCACTAGTACTTGTTCTCCAGGGGGCTCAGGGTTGGCTACCCATAAGCCCTCTTATAGATGTGAAATGATTTGATCAAATATTACAAACCCCCCCTCACTCACAGACAGGATGCGTCGCTCAGGGGCCCCCAGCCAGGTCTTTGGTAACATGGCGAAGAAGCCCCGGTTCGTCCCTCCTGGAGCCTCACTGGCTGGTCCTCCTGATCCCCCTGTGGGTACTCTGCTTGAACCGGAGCCTCTGGCCCCGAAACTCTCCCCGGGAAACGTGCTCTACAAGGTGAACACACGGTCCACTTCACTTTCATTCTTAGCCACAAATGTGACCCCTATTACTATTGTAGTAACTAAACATAGGAGTCATATTGGAGCTACTTCTCTCTCTAGCCGATGTGAGTAAGACCTTTAACAAATTAACATTCACAAGGCCGCAGGGCCAGACAGATTACCAGGACGTGTACTCAGAGCATGCACTGACCAGCTGGGAAGTGTCTAAACTGACATTTTCAACTTCTTCCTGACCCAGTCTGTAATACCTACATGTTTCAAGCAGACCACCATAGACCCTGTGCCCAAGAACACCAAGGTAACCTATCTAAATGACTACCGCCATGTAGCATCTGTAGTCATGAAATGCTATGAAAGGCTGGTCATGGCTCACATCAATACCATCATCCCAGACACCCTGGATCCACTCCAGTTCGCATACCTCCCCAACAGATCCACAGATGACACAATCTGTATTGCACTCCACACTGCCCTTACCCACTTGGACAAAAGGAACACCTACGTGAGAAGGCTGTTCATTGACTACATCTCAGTGTTCAACACCATAGTGCCCTCCATGCTCATCACTAAGGTAAGGACCCTGGGACTGAACATCTCCCTCTGCAACTGGGTCCTGGACTTCCAGTCAGCGTGCCCCCAGGTTTTGAGGGTTGGCAACAACATCCGCCATGCTCACCCTTAATATGGGGGCCCTTCAGGGGTGCGTGCTTAGTCCACTCCTGTACCCCCTGTTCAACCATGACTGTGTAGGTGTGCATGACTCCCACACCATTAAGTTTTCCCGACAACATAACGGTGATAGGCCTGATCACCGACAACAATGAGACATCCTATAGGGAGGAGGACAGAGACAACAACTTCTCCCTCAATGTCAGCAAGACAAAAGAGCCGATGGTAGACAACACGAAACGGAGGGCCGAGCACACCCACATTCATATCGACAGGGCTGTAGTGGAGGGGCTGCATCACCGCTTGGTATGGCAACTGCTTGGCATCCGACCACATGGCAATACAGAGGGTAGTGAGTACGACCCAGTACATCACTGGGCCAAGCTAACTGCCATCAAGGACCTCTATGCCAGGCGGTGCCAGAGGAAGGCCCTAAATCCAGCCACCCAAATCATTGACTGTTCTCTCTGCTACCGTACGGCAAGCACTACCAATGCACCAACAGGACCCTGAATAGCTTCTAGCCCCAAGCCATAAGACTGCTAAATAGTTTGTTTAAAAAAAACATTTCAATGGTTTACATTTATATTGTAGTCATTTAGTAGACACTATTATCCATAGCTACTTAGTTAGTGCATCCATCTTAAGATAGCTAGGTGGAACAACCACACATCTCAGTCATAGTAAGTACATTTTTCCTGAAAGTAGCTATCAGCAAAGTCAGGCCTAGTAAGGGGGTGTTAGTTAACAAATTGCTTTTTTGTCAACTTCTCGTTACTCATTGTGTATCTATTTTATTATTACGTGTTTTTTTTCTATTATTTCTCTGTTGTAAAGTAAGTAAGCATTTCACTGTTAGTCCAGACCTGTTGTTTACAAAGCATATGACAAATAACATTTGAATTTATTTGACATTATCCAAGACAGTGTAAAGGGTTTCACTCCTACTGCGACATGTGGACCTTCTCAGACCTATCTAACAGTTCTCCTTCCTTGCAGGTCCAGCGGAGCCTCTCAGCCCCTGCACCGCCGCTTGCCCTGCCTGTGAAGGCCTTCAGCCTGGCTAAGAGCAGCCCCCAAGCCCCAGGCCTGTCCAGAGCTCTAGCCAGGGTGCTAGGTGCAGCAGACAGTAAGAAGAATGAGCTAGAGCCTGAAGACCCTTCCTTTACAGAGGAGAACACTGTAGACCCAGCTGGTGAGTCAGACATGGGAGGATGGGAGGTGGGTTGTGGTGGTGGCACAGTAAACGTTGCCATTGAAACCAGGTATTCCTGGTGTAGATCTAATGCATTTAAATGTGGAGCAGTACTTATGGTAAGCTTTGGATTTACTCTCTATGTCAAAAGCAGAAATCCTGGTGGTGAAAATCACAGATTTATAAAGCAACAAAGTTACTACAAACCAACGATGATGGTAAGAATATTCAGGAACATTTTGTGTGCCATAAGAAATGAAGTATATTAACTATGTAGCATATATTGTTTACATTTCACTGCTGTTGCTAAAGATGTTCTGAAACATTGTTTGAGAGATGCTGGGATTTTGTATTAGGTTAACGATTGAGTTTAAGGCCCAAAAAGGTGAGGCACGGGTAGAAACTGTGTTTTTCAATTAAGAACATACAGTGCCTTCAGAAAGTATTCAGACCCCTTGACTTTTTCCGCACTTTGCTACGTTACAGCCTTATTCTAAAATGGATTAAATAAAAACAAATCCTCAGCAATATACACACAATACCCCATAATGACAACCCGAAAACAGGTTTTTCAAACATTTTCTAAATTTATACAAAATGTAAAATTGATACCTTATTTACTTAAGTATTCAGACCCTTTGCTATGAGATTCAAAATTGAGCTCAGGTGCATCCTGTTTCCATTGAGCATCCTTGAGATGTTTCTACAACTTGGAGCCCACCAGTGGTAAATTCAGTTGTTTGGACATGATTTAGAAAGGCACACACCTGTCTATGTAAGGTCCCACAGTCAAAGGAATTGTCCGTAGAGCTCAGAGACAGGATTGTGTCGAGGCACAGATCTAGAGAAGGGTAACAAAACATTTCTGCAGCATTGAAGATCCCCAAGAACACAGTGGCCTCCGTCATTCTTAAATGGAAGAAGTCTCTGAATGTCCTTGAGTGGCCCAGCCAGAGCCCGGACTTGAACCTAATCGAACATCTCTGGAGAGACCTGAAAATAACCGTGCAACAACGTTCCCCATCCAACCTGACAGAGCTTGAGAGGATCTGCAGAGAAAAAATACAGGTGTGCCAAGATTGTAGCGTCATACCCAAGAAGACTCGAGGCTGTAATCGCTGCCAAAGGTGCTTCAACAAAGTACTGAGTAAAGGGTCTGAATACTCATGTAAATGTAATATTTCAGTAAAGGAAATATCTAAATGAGCAAACATTTCTAAAAACCTCTTTTTGCTTTGTCATTATGGGGTATTGTGTGTAGATTGATGAGGAGAAAAAAAGTGATTTCATCAATTTGACATTAAGGCTGTAACATAACAAAATGTGGAAAAGTCAAGGGGTCTGAATACTTTCTGAAGGGACTGTATACTTATTTACAATGACGGAGGCAAAGAGGCAAAACTTTCCAGTTTGAGTGTGTTTTGCAGCTTGTTCCAGTCGCTAGCTGCAGCGAACTGAAAAGAGCAGCGACCCAGGGATGTGTGTGCTTTGGGGACCGTTAACAGAATGTGACTGGCAGAACGGGTGCTGTATGTATATTTGTATTGTTTTATTTAACCTTTATTTAACTAGTCAGTAAAGAACAAATTCATATTTTACAATGATGGCCTACCCCGGAAAAACCCTCCCCTAACCCTGATGACACTGGACCAATTTGTGCGCCGCCCTATGGGATTCTCGATCACGGCCGGTTGTGATACAGCACGGGATAGAACCTCACCAACCTATGGACCCTGGGACGGGACCCTAGGACTGAACCCCTCCCTCTGCAACTTAACCACAAAGCACTATAGAGGTTGGTGCGGCAACCCAGTGCATCACTGGGGCCATGCTCAACAACCATCCAGGACCTGTAACGACGTTCTTCGTTTGAAGGAGAGTCGGACCGAAATGCAGCGTGGTGGTTAATCATGATCTTTAATGAAAATAATGACGATACATGAAATAACTTATAAATACAAAACAACAAACGGAACGTGAAACTTATTACAGCCTATCTGGTGAACACTACACAGAGACAGGAACAATCACCCACGAAATACAAAGTGAAACTCAGGCTACCTAAATACGGTTCCCAATCCGAGACAACGAGAATCACCTGACTCTGATTGAGAACCGCCTCAGGCAGCCAAGCCTATACTAGACACACCCCTAATCAACCACAATCCCAATGCCTACAAAAACCCCAATAAGACAATACAATAACCCCATGTCACACCCTGGCCTGAACAAATAATTAAAGAAAACACAAAATACTAAGACCAAGGCGTGACAGGACCTCTATATCAGAGGAAGGCCTGAAAAATTGCCAAAGACTCCAGCCACCCTAACCATAGACTGTTTACTCTGCTACCGTCTGGCAAACGGTATTGGAGCACCAGCTCTCAGACCCACAGGCTCAGTTAAAAAGCTGTTAATTTTTGTCAGCCTGATTTAGGCTTTAGCCGATACTCGTTGGTGTATTTTAATTATGACTACATATTAAAGGATTTTTAATTTGCAAACCCTCACGTGTGCCTGGACTTGGAATTTTTTATGCCACTTAACACCTATTTGTGGTTAGAATTTTTCCTTGAAACCAAGATCATATATATGCTGCTTTAGAAAGGAAATGCAGCAAACCGGTATGGCCTTTCTAAGGTGAGCAACATTTAGTCTATCCATTTAGGACTGGCAGGGATTTATTTGATGCTTGGGCTTCAGTGACACAAACACACACTGAATGAAGCCTAGCCAACTGTAACAAGCCTATGTTTTAATGACAGCAGGTCCAGCATTATGCAAATGAGCGTGGGTAGTGCAGCGGCAGCGCGAGGCAGATTAGAGCTGTGCCTGGGATCAGTGAGCACACGCGCTCTGTCCCCCTCCCTCTCAGAGCAACTAGGCCTCTGTCTGTCTCTCCTTTCTCCGCTTTTCCTCTCTCTTTAGCTTTTCACTAGTTTTCCCTATTTCTGTTGTTCCCGTCGGCGGATGATTAGTGTGTTTCTCTTTGAGAAGCAGCTCTGATTTTCCTTTGTGTATATATTTTTTTTTTTAAATCGCGCATTCGCACGGACTCGCGCTGCGCGCACACCTCTCCGGTTGAACCAGCGCCGTTTCCTCTTTTCTAGTTAAACGGAAATAAGGATAAAGAAAATGCATCTTTACAATTTCATCGTCATTTCACCATGTAAGCACACACACTCCCCCCGTATGTTAGTATTTGGTGTATAGCAGTTAGAACGAGCGCTGGTTTGAGGTTAAGAGAGACCGGGCTGTAAGTAGGTCGGGCTGGGTTTAAGCGGCTTTAGCCTGCGTCAGCCTAAGCTGGTAGGAATTCACCCAAAGCCCTCCGCGGTAGGCGGGGGCCTAAACGAGGCTGGCCTAGTTAAGCCTGATTCTTATTGTTGCCCGTGTGTGTTGTGTAACACAGAGCAGAGAAGACCTCGGATGAGAGAGAGTACATGCAGTTAGACAGAGACTGTTTGATTGAGAATCCATGAAGGGGGAGAAAGAAGACAGACAAGGAAGAGAGTGAGTGAGAGTTAAACCAGTATTAGCCTGAGCCTCATCACAGAACAGAAAGAAAGGGGAGGTAGAGAACCAGACCAAATCTCAAAAGAAGGAGAGGAAAATAAGCAAGATATTGTGTTGAGTTAGTGCTGGTGTCTAGGCCTGGCTCGGTCCAGTCTGGTTCCCTGGGCTATGTTCTAAGATGGCGTCTGGGTCCGTCTACATGTCGTCCAGTATGGTGGGTAAGGCTCGCTCCTCCAACTTCACCCTGTCTGAGAAACTGGACCTGCTGAAGCTGGTCCGCCCACACATTCTCATCCTGGAGGAGCACACCAACAAGCATGCTGTCATCGTGGACAAGAACAAGTGCTGGGACACAGTGTCTGAGCAGTACAACGTCCTGGGGGGGGACAGGCCCCCCCGCACTGCCCAGGGCCTACGCACCCTCTACAAGAGGCTGAAGGAGTCGGCCAAACAGGAAGTGATGCAACGGAGACACGCCCAGCCAGAGTACAGAGGAAGTATATCTGAACCAACCAGGAGAGTGATGGAGATGATACCTCACCTTTTCCATCACGGAGCAATTCACCATGATAAAGACCCAGCGACGATGCACAGGTGAGACACACACACACACACAGTCTGCTCTATACAGCTCTCAGAGAGGGGAGGGGCTGCTCTACTAGGGAGGGACTGCTCTGTAGAGCTCTACTAGTAACTAGAGGAGAGGGGCTGCTCTGCTAAAGAGGGGAGGGGCTGCTCTGGAGAGCTCTACTAGTAACTAGAGGGGAGGGGCTGCTCTACTAGAGGAGCTGCGCTGTAGAGCTCTACTAGAGCGGGGAGGGGCTGCTCTGGAGAGCTCTACTAGTAACCAGAGGAGAGGGGAGGGGCTGCTCTACTAGAGGAGCTGCTTTGTAGAGCTCTACTAGTAACTAGAGGGGAGGGGCTGCTCTGTAGAGCTCTACTAATAACTAGAGGGGAGGGGCTGCTCTGTAGAGCTATACTAGTAACTAGAGGGGAGGGGCTGCTCTACTGGGGAGGGGCTGCTCTGTAGAGCTATACTAGTAACTAGAGGGGAAGAGCTGCTCTACTAGAGCGGGGAGGGGCTGCTCTGTAGAGCTCTACTAGTAATTGGAGGGGAGGGGCTGCTCTGTAGAGCTCTAGTAACTAGAGGGGAGGGCTGCTCTACTAGAGAGGAGAGGGGCTGCTCTGTAGAGCTCTACTAGTAACGAGAGGGGAGGGGCTGCTCTGTAGAGCTCTACTAGTAACAAGAGGGGCTGCTCTACTAGAGAGGGGAGGGGCTGCTCTGTAGAGCTCTACTAGTAATTGGAGGGGAGGGGCTGCTCTGTAGAGCTCTAGTAACTAGAGAGGGGAGGGCTGCTCTACTAGAGAGGACAGGGGCTGCTCTGTAGAGCTCTACTAGTAACGAGAGGGGAGGGGCTGCTCTGTAGAGCTCTACTAGTAATTAGAGGAGAGGGGCTGCTCTGTAGAGCTCTACTAGTAACGAGAGGGGAGGGCTGCTCTACTAGAGAGGAGAGGGGCTGCTCTGTAGAGCTCTACTAGTAACGAGAGGGGAGGGGCTGCTCTGTAGAGCTCTACTAGTAACAAGAGGGGCTGCTCTACTAGAGAGGGGAGGGGCTGCTCTGTAGAGCTCTACTAGTAATTGGAGGGGAGGGGCTGCTCTGTAGAGCTCTAGTAACTAGAGAGGGGAGGGCTGCTCTACTAGAGAGGACAGGGGCTGCTCTGTAGAGCTCTACTAGTAACGAGAGGGGAGGGGCTGCTCTGTAGAGCTCTACTAGTAATTAGAGGAGAGGGGCTGCTCTGTAGAGCTCTACTAGTAATTAGAGGAGTGGGGCTGCTCTGTGGAGCTCTACTAGTAATTACAGGGAAGGGGCTGCTCTGTAGAGCTCTACTAGTAATTCGATGGGAGGGGCTGCTCTGTAGAGCTCTATTAGTAATATGAGGGGAGGGCTGCTCTGTAGAGCTCTACTAGTAATTACAGGGGAGGGGCTGCTCTGTAGATCTCTACTAGGGAGGGGCTGCTCTATAGAACTGAACACAGAGCTAACCTCAATCAGTTTACACACGCACACATACACACTCCTCATGCTCACACTTTTGACCTCAACAGCCTAAATTCGTCAGGACATGGACTGACGAATCTGGTCAATTCACATTTTAAACGTAGGAGAGGTGTTAGCCCACAGTAGGCGAATGCATTCTTTAGCAAAGTATGAGATGGTCATGAAAAGGGTTTTATGGAGAATGTTTTTGACCATCCCGAAGACCGGTTGTGTTTCTACACAGCCGGTCTTCTACACCTGCATTTCTTGTTGTTTGGGGTTTTAGGCTGGGTTTCTGTACAGCACTTTGTGACATCGGATGATGTAAAAAGGGCTTTATAAATACATTTGATTGATTGAATACTCTCAATACCCCCACCTAGTGCCACTTATACATGTATGGCTGTAGTAATTAAGCTGTATTCTATTCCATATTATCTCTATAGGGGGATGTATAATAAGACAGTAATAAAGATGTATTATTCTGTTAATCTGCAGGGTGATGTATAATAAGACAGTAATAAAGATGTATTATTCTGTTAATCTGCAGGGTGATGTATAATAAGACAGTAATAAAGATGTATTATTCTGTTAATCTGCAGGGTGATGTATAATAAGACAGTAATAAAGATGTATTATTCTGTTAATCTGCAGGGTGATGTATAATAAGACAGTAATAAAGATGTATTATTCTGTTAATCTGCAGGGTGATGTATAATGAGACAGTAATAAATATGTATTATTCTGTTAATCTGCAGGGTGATGTATAAGCATGACTCTCCCATGGAGCAACCTGGCAGCAGCTCCTCCCTCCCAGACTACCCATCAAACCCCGTCACCCACCACCTGGACCAGGATGTGGTCAGGCTGGACCAGGACGTGGACGTGAAGCCTCCGCCAGACCTGACCATCCTCTCCACGCGTGTGGGGGTGGTGCTAGGAGGAGAGGGGGCGGAGGAGGAAGATGAGGACTTGGGCAGTGTCCATGGTTATGACGGCTCCCTCTCTCCCTGCCCATCCTCTGTCGTCCTGCCCCTCTCCACCTCACCCGTTCCACTGCAACGTGACCTTTACCCTCATGACCACTACCCCCGCTGTGACCCTGACAGGCTCCGTCCCCTTCAGCTGGCCAAGGAGGAGCACGAGCAGGTCATGACCAATCACAGAAAGATGGGCGTATACCTGGAGGAGAAGAGGGAGGGGCTAAAGAGGAAGCAGGAACTGGAGGAGGAGCTTCTGAGAGCAAAAATCAAAGTAGAGAAACTGAGGGCAGCCAGGCTGAGACATGGACTACCACTGCCCCTATAATTAACACACCCATGGTCTGACTGGACTGACTATATGGAACTCAGGAGGATGCTCTGAACTGTTTCTATGTCTGTGTTTAGTGTGTGGAAGAGGGGTTTGGCCTGAGAAATCATGTTTGTGTGATGAACAGTGAGTTTGAGGGAGGATTTAAAGGTCCAATGCAGCCTTCTCAATCTCAAATCATTTCTGGGTAACAATGAATTACATTACTGTGATTGTTTTCTATTAAAATGCTCAAAAAGAGACAAAAATAGATTCTTGGCGAAGTTCAATTTCTCAAGTAAGAATTTTGCTTGGATTGTCTGCGTGGAGTGAGTGGAGAGGGGGAAACTGATAACAAACTGTTATTGGCAGAACGGTTTGGAACTCTCTTTCTTACTGGTCTATTAACACATTTATGGTGATGTCACCAGGCAGGCCAAAACTCCATCCCACCAAAACAGGCTGAAATTTCAGCCAATCTTTTCAAATCAAATTTATTTATATAGCCCTTTGTACATCAGCTGATATCTCAAAGTGCTGTACAGAAACCCAGCCTAAAACCCCAAACAGCAAGCAATGCAGGTGTAGAAGCACGGTG
Organism: Oncorhynchus kisutch; assembly: GCF_002021735.2. Taxonomy (NCBI): domain Eukaryota; kingdom Metazoa; phylum Chordata; class Actinopteri; order Salmoniformes; family Salmonidae; genus Oncorhynchus; species Oncorhynchus kisutch. The sequence continues at coordinate 1,046,992 of NC_034175.2, read as the reverse complement.
GCTAGGAAAAACTCCCTAGAAAGGCCAAAACCTAGGAAGAAACCTAGAGAGGAACCAGGCTATGTGGGGTGGCCAGTCCTCTTCTGGCTGTGCTGGGTGGAGATTATAACAGAACATGGCCAAGATGTTCAAATGTTCATAAATGACCAGCATGGTCAAATAATAATAATGCAGAACTGTTGAAACTGGAGCAGCAGCACAGCCAGGTGGGCTGGGGACAACAAGGAGTCATCATGTCAGGTAGTCCTGAGGCATGGTCCTAGGGCTCAGGTCCTCCGAGAGAGCGAAAGAAAGAGAGAATTAGAGAGCACACTTAAATTCACACAGGACACCAAATAGGACAGGAGAAGTACTCCAGATATAACAAACTGACCCTAGCCCCCCGACACATAAACTACTGCAGCATAAATACTGGAGGCTGAGACAGGAGGGGTCAGGAGACACTGTGGCCCCATCCGAGGACACCCCCGGACAGGGCCAAACAGGAAGGATATAACCCCACCCACTTTGCCAAAGCACAGCCCCCACACCACTAGAGGGATATCTTCAACCACCAACTTACCATCCTGAGACAAGGCCGAGTATAGCCCACAAAGATCTCCGCCACGGCACAACCCAAGGGGGGGTGCCAACCCAGACAGGAAGATCACATCAGTGACTCAACCCACTCAAGTGACGCACCCCTCCTAGGGACGGTATGAAAGAGCCCCAGTAAGCCAGTGACCCAGTAACCCAGTGACTCAGCCCCTGTAATAGGGTTAGAGGCAGAGAATCCCAGTGGAAAGAGGGGAACCGGCCAGGCAGAGACAGCAAGGGCGGTTCGTTGCTCCAGAGCCTTTCCGTTCACCTTCCCACTCCTGGGCCAGACTACACTCAATCATATGGCCCACTGAAGAGATGAGTTCAGTAAAGACTTAAAAGTTGAGACCGATCTGCGTCTCTCACATGGGTAGGCAGACCATTCCATAAGAATTTAGCTCTATAGGAGAAAGCCCTGCCTCCAGCTGTTTGCTTAGAAATTCTAGGGACAATTAGGAGGCCTGCGTCTTGTGACCGTAGCGTACGTGTAGGTATGTACGGCAGGACCAAATCGGAGAGAGAGGTAGGAGCAAGCCCATGTAATGCTTTGTAGGTTAGCAGTAAAACCTTGAAATCAGCCCTTGCCTTGACAGGAAGCCAGTGTAGGGAGGCTAGCACTGGTGTAATATGATCAAATTTTTTGGTTCTAGTCAGGATTCTAGCAGCCGTATTTAACACTAACTGAAGTTTATTTACTGCTTTATCCGGGTAGCCGGAAAGTAGAGCATTGCAGTAGTCTAACCTAGAAGTGACAAAAGCATGGATGAATTTTTCTGCATCATTTTTGGACAGAAAGTTTCAGATTTTTGCAATGTTACGTAGATGGAAAAAAGCTGTCCTTGAAATGGTCTTGATATGTTCTTCAAAAGAGAGATCAGGGTCCAGAGTAACGCTGAGGTCCTTCACAGTTTTATTTGAGACAACTGTACAACCATTAAGATTAATTGTCAGATTCAACAGAAGATCTCTTTGTTTCTTGGGACCTAGAACAAGCATCTCTGTTTTGTCCGAGTTTAAAAGTAAAAAGTTTGCAGCCATCCACTTATTTCTTATTTCTGAAACACATGCTTCTAGCGAGGGCAATTTTGGGGCTTCACCATGTTTCATTGAAATGTACTGCTGTGTGTCATCCGCATAGCAGTGAAAGTTAACATTATGTTTTCGAATGACATCCCCAAGAGGTCAAATATATAGTGAAAATAATAGTGGTCCTAAAACGGAACCTTGAGGAACACCGAAATTTACAGTTTATTTGTCAGAGGATAAACCATTCAGAGACAAACTGTTATCTTTCCGACAGATAAGATCTAAACCAGGCCAGAACTTGTCCGTGTAGACCAATTTGGGTTTCCAATCTCTCCAAAAGAATGTGGTGATCGATGGTATCAAAAGCAGCCCTAAGGTCTAGGAGCACGAGGACAGATGTGGAGCCTCGGTCTGATGCCATTAAAAGGTCATTTACCACCTTCACAAGTGCAGTCTCAGTGCTATGATGGGGTCTAAAACCAGACTGAAGCATTTCGTATACATTGTTTGTCTTCAGGAAGGCAGTGAGTTGCTGCACAACAGCCTTTTCTAACATTTTTGAGAGGAATGGAAGATTCAATATAGTTTTTATATTTTCTGGGTCAAGGTTTGGCTTTTTCAAGAGAGGCTTTATTACTGCCACTTTTAGTGAGTTTGGTACACATCCGGTGGATAAGAGAGCCGTTTATTATGTTCAACATAGGAGGGCCAAGCACAGGAAGCAGCTCTTTCAGTAGTTTAGTTGGAATAGGGTCCAGTATGCAGCTTGAAGGTTTAGAGGCCATGATTATTTTCATCATTGTGTCAAGAGATATAGTAATAAAACACTTGAGCGTCTCTCTTGATCCTAGGTCCTGGCAGAGTTGTGCAGACTCGGGACAACTGAGCTTTGAAGGAATACGCAGATTTAAAGAGGAGTCCGTAATTTGCTTTCTAATAATCATGATCTTTTCCTCAAAGAAGTTCATGAATTTATCACTGCTGAAGTGAAAGCCATCCTCTCTTGGGGAATGCTGCTTTTTAGTTAGCTATGCGACAGTATCAAAAAGGAATTTCAGATTGTTCTTATTTTCCTCAAGTAAGTTGGAAAAATAGGACGATCGCGCAGAAGGGTTCTTCGGTACTGCACGGTACTGTCTTTCCAAGCCAGTGGGAAGACTTCCAGTTTGATGTGGCGCCATTTCCATTCCAATTTTCTGGAAGCTTGCTTCAGAGCTCGGGTATTTTCTGTGTACCAGGGAGCTAGTTTCTTATGAGAAATGTTTTTAGTTTTTAGGGGTGCAACTGCATCTAGGGTATTGCGCAAGGTTAAAACTTTTCAAACATCTCTTACACTAAAACGGCATTATCATAGTTTTCACCATTTCACAGTATTCCAATCTCATAGTGTGGAAATATACAGTACCAGTCAAAAGTTTGGACACATCTACTAATTCAATTGTACTATTTTCTACATTGTAGAATAATAGTGAAGACATCAAAACTATGAAATAACACATATTGCGCCAAAAAAGTGTTCAACAAATCAAAATATATTTTATAATCTTTGAAGTAGCCACCCTTTTGTCTTGATGACATTTTTGCACACTCTTGGCATTCTCTCAACCAGCTTCATGAGGAATGCTTTTTCAACAGTCTTGAAGGAGTTCCCACAAATGCTGACCACTTGTTGGCTGCTTTTCCTCCACTCTGAAGTCCAACTCATCCCAAACCATCTCAATTGGGTTGAGGTCGGGTGATTGTGGAGGCCAGGTCAGCTGATGCTGCACCATCTCTCTCATTCTTGGTCAAATAGCCCTTACACAGCCTGGAGGTGTGTTTTAAGGTCATTGTTCTGTTAATACTAATGATAGTACCACTAAGCGCAGATGGGATGGCGTATCGCTGCAGAATGCTGTGGTAACTATGCTGGTTATGGGTGTCTCGAATTCTAAATGAATCACAGATAGTGTCATGAGCAAAGTACCATCACGCCTCCTCCATGCTTCACGATGGAAACCACATGCGGAGATCATCCATTCACCTACTCTGTGTCTCACAAAGACATGGCGGTTGGAACCAAAAATCTCACATTTGGAGTACAAATCCACCCATCTAATGTCCATTGCTCGTGTTTCTTGGTCCCAAAAACGTATCTTCTTATTGGTGTCCTTTAGTAGTGGTTTCTTTGCAGCAATTAGACCATGAAGGCCTGATTTAACGCAGTCTCCTCTGAACAGTTGATATTGAGATGTCTGTTACTTGAACTCTGAAGCAGTTATTTGGGCTGCAATTTCTGAGACTGGTAACTCTAACGAACTTATCCTCTGCGGCAGAGGTAACTCTGGGTCTTCCTTTCCTGTGGCGGTCGTCATGAGAGCCAGTTTCATCATAGCGCTTGATGGTTTTTGCGACTCCACTTGAAGAAACTTTCAAAGTTCTTAATGTTCCCTATTGACTGACCTTCATGTCTTAAAGTAATGATGGACTGTCGTTTCTCTTTGCTTATTTCAGCTGTTCTTGCCATAATATGGACTTGGTCTTTTACCAAATAGGGCTATCTTCTGTATAACACCCCTACCTTGTCACAACACAACTGATTAGCTCAAACTCAATAAGAAGGAAATAAATGTTTTAATAAGGCACACCTGTTAATGGAAATGCTTTCCAGGTGACTACCTCATGAAGCTGGTTGAGAGAATGCCAGGTGTGTGCGAAGCTGTAATCAAGGCAAAGGGTGGCTACTTTTGAAGAACCGAAAATATATTTAGATTTGTTTAACAATTTTTATGGTTACTACATGATTCCATATGTGTTATTTCATAGTTTGGATGTCTTCACTATTATTCTACAATGTAGACAATAGTAAAAATAAAGAAAAACCCTTGAATGAGTAGGTGTGTCCAAACTTTTAACTGGTACTGTATATAAAACACAGGAAAATCTAGTTTTGCACTGGGCCTTTTGAACAGTGTATTTGCGTAAGGAAGTATGTGTTTTGAGTGAGGATTTAAACAGTGTGTTTGCGTGTGGGACAGTGTGTGTGGTGACTACGGTTGAGTTATGACTCTGGAGCTAAAGACAATACAGATCTCTGCTTTTGTCAAACGAGAGGTGCTACTATCACTGGTTTTAAAACAGGTACTATTTTGACTGGTTTCATTTGGTTCAAAACCCTGTGTTGCTTTACCATCCCATTAGGAGGGAAGGTGATAGGTGACGAGGAGGGGTTTAGAAGGGGGTGTTGCTGTTACAGTGGTGTGATGTTCAGTGTTTGTTGTTCAGATCTGTGGTTTCATTGTTTTCTATTAAAATTGTTTTTCTAGTTTGGTTTTGTGCTTTATCATCTTCCTCTTCCCTTCTCCAACCTCTCCTTCTCTATCCCTCTCTCTTCCCTTCTCCAACCTCTCCTTCTCTATCCCTCTCTCTTCCCTTCTCCAACCTCCCCTTCTCTATCCCTCTCTCTTCCCTTCTCCAACCTCCCCTTCTCTATCCCTCTCTCTTCTCTTCTCCAACCTCCCCTTCTCTTTCCCTCTCTCTTCTCTTCTCCAACCTCCCCTTCTCTATCCGTCTCTCTTCTCTTCTCCAACCTCCCCTTCTCTATCCCTCTCTCTTCCCCTCTTCTTTAGCCCCTCACCCCCATATATCTCTCCTCACCTTTCCCCTTCGGTCTGGACTCAATATGAAGTTATCTTCACTGTAAGCCTGCTACCTGTAAGAGTGAATGTTTAATTCAGACCCTGTCTGCAGGTAACTGTTACACTAGTGAAGAAGTGAGGTAAAGCACAGATGCAGTGATGCTTAACAACTACAGTGACTATACAGTCCTAATATGGTAATGCTAGAGGAAACTGGATTAAATGTTTTTCTGTAAGGCAAGGGAGACCCTCTAGAGATAAATATAGTGAAATGGCTTGGACAGCCTTTTGCAGCCCAGGGCTGATGTCTCATCCTGGGCATGGCACTGTAGGAAAGTCTCAGGCTGCAAGTAGGGTGGAGGCCTCAATGAAGTAGCAACCTCAACTGGTGAACTGCCACTCAGCAGATCTAGATAAAACCTTAGTGAATCATATTTTGACATTTGTGTACACACGCAATTCACACGTTTCTAAATTGTATGTTGCTGCTGTCAATAACATAATTGAAAACAAATGTATTTTAAAGAGCAATTCAAAGCCTTGGTTCAGGGTGTAGTATTTTATTATTAGGAGCCCCATTAGCTACTGCTGAAACAGCAGATACTCTTCCTGGTGTCCACATGAAACATGAAACATGACATAATACAGAACATTAATGGACAGAACTACATACATTTAAAATAGGAATTCACGCTTTCATACCTTCCTGCTTTAGCTTATAGAAAAGACCAATCAGTATCTTGTACTGACAAAGAGTTGAGCTACTTGTCTCCACTGGTGTTTGTTCCAGTATATTTAGAGTTTGCAGGCTGCTGTTTGTGTGAGCAGTAATTTGTGTGTTAATGCTCTGATTATTAGTGTTGATGTTTTCTGGGTTTCAGATTTCAGATGTTCCTCACAGAGTCCGGCAGGATGCTGTGGTCCAGTCGGGGGAGGGTCTGGTAGCGGTGCTGGTTCTGGTTCTGACGGGCCGCGGTACTTCAGTGTGATGTGGTGTAAGGCCAGTGGGAGGAAACACAAACGCTGGCAGGGAGACGCTGTCCTGGTGACACAAGGGCGCACCGCCACGCTTAAAGACATGGAGGGCAAGGACATCGGCAAGGGTGAGTGTGTGAACATTTTAAGTTTCCCCAAACACAGATTAAACATAGTCCTTGACTAAAAATCATGCTCAATGGAGAATTCTGATTTGAAAGTGGTTTTAGTCCAGATCTAGGGCTACTCTGTGGCCAGGAGACCGGCCCTGAGAGGGTTATTTTCCGAGTGCATCGGAGAGTGATTCAGATTGTGTGTGTAGGTAGTGGCTATAAGGTATCAGAGCTGGCATCGCTGGGTGAAGGAGAGACCTTGATGATAGGAGCTAAACAGGTGGAGGTGATGGGACTCGTATCAGAGCTGGACTACAATAAGGGCCGCTGTTTCCTTGATGTCCATGTGGAGAAGGAGGAGCCTAAGATATCAGCTCCTCCCGCCTCACGACGCCCAGCTTCCAAACCGTTCTGCCGTCCGACGCTATTGGGCAGAGAGACTGATAGGGGAGTGGCCAAGCCTCAGGAGGAGGGGCCCTGTAAACCACGCCATGACCCTCTAGCACCAGGTAAATACACAGACATACAGTACACTCTCTCTCTCTCATCACACACACACATAAAGTTACACTTTCTCACACACTTCAAACACACCATACTCATCATCTCTCTAATGGTGTGTGTAGGAGCCATTGTTATGCCCCGGCCCTCAACCAATCACCAGTGGGCGTATAACAAGGCAGGCCTCCCACTGGTGGATGTGGTGGTTGACCCCTACTTGACCACTCACCTCCGACCCCACCAGCGAGACGGCCTGCTGTTCCTCTACGAGTGTGTCATGGGGATGAGGTAATAGGAGATGTGTGTCTGTTCATGATGAATACTCTGATCACTCCAAAGTGTAATGTTGTGTTCCACAAGGCTCTGTGCTGGGGCTGCTATTTATTTACTTTGATTCATTATCTCTGTGTGTGTGTGTGTGTGGTGTGTGTGTGTGTGTGTGTGTGTGTGTGTGTGTGTGTGTGTGTGTGTGGGTGGTGTGTGTCAGGGCTACATGTAGGTACGGTGCTATCCTGGCAGATGAGATGGGTCTGGGTAAGACCCTCCAGAGCGTGGCTTTGACATGGACGCTGCTAAAGCAGGGCCCATACGGCGGGAAGCCGGTTGCTAAGCTTGTGCTGGTGGTTGCCCCTGGCAGCCTGGTGCAGAACTGGGGGGCGGAGTTTAAGAAGTGGCTTGGCCGTGAGAGGATCAACGTCTACACTGTTAACCAGGTAGGGGTGTGTTTGATCAGCGTCTACACTGTTAACCAGGTAGGGGTGTGTTTGATCAGCGTCTACACTGTTAACCAGGTAGGGGTGTGTTTGATCAGCGTCTACACTGTTAACCAGGTAGGGGTGTGTTTGATCAGTGTCTACACTGTTAACCAGGTAGGGGTGTGTTTGATCAGCGTCTACACTGTTAACCAGGTAGGGGTGTGTTTGATCAGCGTCTACACTGTTAACCAGGTAGGGGTGTGTTTGGTCAGCGTCTACACTGTTAACCAGGTAGGGGTGTGTTTGATCAGCAAATACACTGTTAACCAGGTAGGGGTGTGTTTGATCAGTGTCTACACTGTTAACCAGGTAGGGGTGTGTTTGATCAGCGTCTACACTGTTAACCAGGTAGGGTTGTGTTTGGTCAGCGTCTACACTGTTAACCAGGTAGGGGTGTGTTTGATCAGCGTCTACACTGTTAACCAGGTAGGGGTGTGTTTGATCAGCGTCTACACTGTTAACCAGGTAGGGGTGTGTTTGGAGGAGGAGGAAGAGGGGGAGTGTGTTTCCCTGTAGTGCTGTTTCTGATCCATATGGTGATGTGTGTTCCGTGTTGTGTTGGTCATTAGGACCACAGGGTGGAGCTGTTTGCAGCGTCTCCTCTCCACAGTGTATTAGTGATCAGCTATGAGATGCTGCTTCGCTCTCTGGAAGTGGTGAGTTGGTTCACAGCAGCTTATCTAACAGGGGTGGGAAGTACCACTGTTACAACACTGTTGAATTACACCTCAACTCCTAAATGACACAGATTAGATGTACACTGGATGATACACGCATGGGACACTATAACGTTGTGTGTGTGTGTGTGTTGTCTAGGTACAGAAGCTGGAGTTTGGGCTGGTGATCTGTGATGAGGGTCACAGGTTGAAGAACAGCAGCATCAAGACTTCCTCTGCCCTCAGCGGTCTCAGCTGTACACGCAGAGTTATTCTGACAGGTACACACACAGCCCTCTGTTTTATTGACCTTTTACTTTCTCCTAGTATTTTCTCATCTATTGTGTTTGCTGTACTGTAGGTACTCCTGTCCAGAATGATCTGCAGGAGTTCTATGCCATCATAGAGTTTGTGAACCCGGGAATTCTGGGGTCGTCTGCTGCCTACAGGAAGGTGTACGAGGAGCCAATCCTCCGCTCTCGACAGCCCATCTGCACTGAGGTACATTAACCATCTACACTCTCTATATCTGTCTCTATACCTCTACACTATCTCTCTATTGTACACTCACAACAGCCCATCTGCACTGAGGTACATTACCCATCTACACTCTCTGTCTCTATACCTCTACACTATCTCTCTATTGTACGCTCCCGACAGCCCATCTGCACTGAGGTACATTAACCATCTACACTCTCTATATCTGTCTCTATACCTCTACACTATCTCTCTATTGTACGCTCACAACAGCCCTCTTGCGCTGAGGTACTGTCCCCATCTCTTTCTCTCCCTTCATTCCTTCTCTATATCTCTCCCTGTAGGAGGAGAGAGTTTTGGGGGAGGAGCGAGCGGCTGAGCTCTCTCGTCTGACTGGTCTGTTTATTCTGAGGCGGACCCAAGAGATCATCAACCGCTACCTGCCACCTCGTCTTGATTGGACAGTGTTCTGTAGCCCCTCCCCCTTGCAGCGGGAGCTGTACCAGGCTCTCCTCTCGCACCGTGTCATCCGAGCCTGTCTACAGGGGTCGACACAGACTCACACACACCTCGCCTGCATCACCGCCCTGAAAAAGCTCTGCAACCACCCAGGACTGCTCTACTCCACTGTACAGGTATGACACACAAAGACACGATGATGATGACAGCAATGATGATGATGATAATTGTGTGTGTGTTCCAGGAGCGTTCTGATGGCGGCTCAGCAGAGGGTTCTCTGTATGAAGGGCTAAGAGGTGTCTTTCCAGAGTCTTACTCTTCTGGGGGCTTCAGTACAGCTGACTCAGGGAAACTACTGGTCCTGTCTGACCTTCTGACCACTATTCACCACCTCAGCCCTACTGACAGGTAGGTGTGTGTGTATGCGTATATGTGTCTGTGTGTACGTATTTGTATGAAGTGCGTCAAGGGATCCGGGCACACTGGCATTGGTTTGTTGACACCATAGGGATCCTATTAAATTACTAGATGGGCTGTCATAAACCCTCAAAGTTCCAGAATGGAGTGAAAATGGCAGCCATATTGGCCAGGGAGAATCCAAACCTGTCTAATTGGAATGAATGACCATAGAGGCAGAATCCAGATGTTTCTTATAGAGGAAAATAAAAGCAAAGCATGTGATATCAGAAATTGTGTAATAGAATTATTGTCAACCTAAAATATTGTCATATAATTATAAATACAATTTATATAGATTTTATACACATTTTCTTTATAAATAGCCTTTGAAATATATGTAAACCGACCATAAATGTTATATGTTGCATTTACAACTTGTCTCAGTCCCATCATCAACTGAATGACTGTGTTGTTTCAATTGAATGTTGGCAGTTAATTAGAAACATTTCTATAATCATTCATCTAAAACTGGCTGGCTTAAAATGCATGACTTTATACAATATCTTATCACAGAACTCCCTGACCAACATGGTTGATCTTTAGACCATCATAAGAAGGTTCATGTCCAGTCTAGTATTCTAATTCTATGGTTGACACTCATACTCTGACACATAAACGTGAGATGATCTTGACCATCTTGATCCTGTGTGTGTGTGTGTGTGTGTGTGTGTGTGTTGCTGTATGTGTGTGTACAGGGTGGTGTTGGTGTCCAACTACACTCAGACGTTAGACCTACTCCAGGACCTGTGTGTCCACCTGGGCTACACCTACTGTCGCCTGGACGGCAAAACCCCCACCATCCAGAGGCAGCGATTGGTGGACAACTTCAACAGCCCTCACTCCGCCCACTTCCTCTTCCTCCTGAGTTCTAAAGCCGGAGGGGTGGGGCTTAACCTGATCGGGGCCTCCCACCTGGTCCTATACGACATCGACTGGAACCCTGCCAACGATATACAGGTACACACACACACTCTCACTCACCAGCATTAGTGTATGTTTCGTTCACACATGTACACGTTACTGGTCGGTCAGTACCTGCTATGCTCTTGGAGGAGTGAGGATGAGGAAGAGGCCTTCCTCCTGATGTGATAGTTGGGCTGATGTGTGTGTGTCTGTCTGTGTGTCTGTCCCCCTCCAGGCAATGTCACGAGTGTGGAGAGACGGACAGAAGAAGACTGTTCACATCTACCGCCTGCTCACTGCAGGTACCATAGAGGAGCGTATCTTCCAGAGACAGGTGTCCAAACAGGGGCTTTCTGGGACAGTGGTGGACTCGGGGAAAGGGGCGGAGCACACCAGCTTCTCCTCCAATGAGCTGCGAGATCTCTTCAGCCTGACGGACACACCCTGTCTCACTCACGACCTGCTACACTGCAGCTGCAGTATGGACGGATCAGCCCCGGGTAATATATATATATATATCACACCCGTTGTCTGCTTGTGTTTTTATTTAATGTGTTTCTTGTGTGTATTATAGAAGAAGGAGAGGATGAGGCGCCTGCGTCTGATAGGCCGTGCCAGCTGGGTCGTCAAGGTGACCGTGGTGGGGCAGGGCAGAAGCATCTGAGCATGTCAGAGCTGATACAGTGGAGACACTTCGCAGGGGACACACACACCTTCAGAGATGCTTACCTGGACCATGCACGAACCCACATCTCCTTCGCCTTCCAGTCCACCATCTCACACACCACTCAGTAACACACACACACACAGGCTTTCCACAAATGACCTTATGCAGAGACCAAAGAAGTGTCCCTCTCTGAGAAACATTGGACTATGTTATTCTTTCTTTATATTCTCTACTGTTTTTACAGTTTGATAGAAGAGAACGTGTAAATTATGGAATAAACTGCTACGTTATACTGTCTTTTTTTCTGTTGCAGAAATAACAAGATGAATCAAATCAAATGTTATTGGTCACATACACATGGTTAGCAGATGTTAATGGTCACATACACATGGTTAGCAGATGTTAATGGTCACATACACATGGTTAGCAGATGTTAATGGTCACATACACATGGTTAGCAGATGTTAATGGTCACATACACATGGTTAGCAGATGTTATTGGTCACATACACATGGTTAGCAGATGTTATTGGTCACATACACATGGTTAGCAGATGTTAATGGTCACATACACATGGCTAGCAGATGTTATTGGTCACATACACATGGTTAGCAGATGTTAATGGTCACATACACATGGTTAGCAGATGTTATTGGTCACATACACATGGTTAGCAGATGTTAATGGTCACATACACATGGTTAGCAGATGTTAATGGTCACATACACATGGTTAGCAGATGTTAATGGTCACATACACATGGTTAGCAGATGTTAATGGTCACATACACATGGTTAGCAGATGTTATTGGTCACATACACATGGTTAGCAGATGTTAATGGTCACATACACATGGTTAGCAGATGTTATTGGTCACATACACATGGTTAGCAGATGTTAATGGTCACATACACATGGTTAGCAGATGTTATTGGTCACAGTTATTGGTCCCAGGCCGTCATTGAAAATAAGAATGTGTTCTTAACTGACTTGCCTGGTTAAATAAAGGTAAAAAAAAAAAAAAAACATACACATGGTTAGCAGATGTTATTGGTCACATACACATGGTTAGCAGATGTGCATTGTTTAAAGTGGCTAGTGATACATTTTTTACATAAATGTTTCCATTATTAAAGTGGCTGGAGTTGAGTCAGTATGTTGGCAGCAGCCACTCAATGTTGGTGGTGGCTGTTTAACAGTCTGATGGCCTTGAGATATAATTTGTTTTTCAGTCTCTCGGTCCCTGCTTTGATGCACCTGTACTGACCTTGCCTTCTGGATGATAGCGGGGTGAAGAGGCAGTGGCTCGGGTGGTTGTTGTCCTTGATGATCTTTATGGCCTTCCTGTGACATCGGGTGGTGTAGGTGTCCTGGAGGGCAGGTAGTTTGCCCCGGTGATGCGTTGTGCAGACCTCACTACCCTCTGGAGAGCCTTACGATTGTGGGTGGAGTAGTTGCTGTACCAGGCGGTGATACAGCCCGACAAGATGCTCTCGATTGTGCATCTGTAAAAGTTTTTGAGCGCTTTTGGTGACAAGCTGAATTTCTTCAGCCTCCTGAGGTTGAAGAGGCGCTGCTGCGCCTTCTTCACCAAGCTGTCTGTGTGGGTGGACCAATTCAGTTTGTCCGTGATGTGTACGCTGTGGAACTTAAAACTTACTACCCTCTCCACTACTGTCCTGTCGATGTGGATAGGGGGGTGCTCCCTCTGCTGTTTCCTGAAGTCCACGATCATCTCCTTTGTTTTGTTGACGTTGAGTGTGAGGTTATTTTCCTGACACCACACTCCGAGGGCCCTCACCTCCTCCCTGTAGGCCGTCTCATCGTTGTTGGTAATCAAGCCTACCACTGTAGTGTCATCTGCAAACTAGATGATTGAGTTGGAGGCGTGCATGGCAACGCAGTCATGGGTGAACAGGGAGTACAGGAGAGGGCTCAGAATGCACCCTTGTGGGGCCCAGGCTCTCAAGCTTGATGATGAGTTTGGAGGGTACTATGGTGTTAAATGCTGCACTGTAGTCGATGAACAGCATTCTCACATAGGTATTCCTCTTGTCCAGATGGGTTAGGGCAGTGTGCAGTGTGGTTGCGATTGCGTCGTCTGTGGACCTATTGGGGCGGTAAGCAAATTGGAGTTGGTCTAGGGTGTCAGGTAGGGTGGAGGTGATATGGTCCTTGACTAGTCTCTCAAAGCACTTCATGATGACAGAAGTGAGTGCTACTCAGTGTAGTCGTTTAGCTCAGTTACCTTAGCTTTCTTGGGAACAGGAACAATGGAGGCCCTCTTGAAGCATGTGGGAACAGCAGACTTGGATAAGGATTGATTGAAAATGTCTGAAAACACATCAACCACATCAGTTTTGGTAGCGAGCCATGTCACTGGCACTGTATTGTCCTCAAAGCGAGAAAATAAGTTGTTTAGTCTGTCTGGGAGCAAGACATCCTGGTCTGCGACGGGGCTGGTTTTCTTTTTGTAATCCGTGATTGACTGTAGACCCTGCCACATACCTCTTGTGTCTGAGCTGTTGAATTGCGACTACTTTGTCTCTATACTGACGCTTAGCTTGTTTGATTGTCTTACTGTAGATGAATCAAACACTGCAGATGAATTATACACTACAGATGAATCAAACACTGCAGATCAAATCAAATGTTATTTGTGACATGCGCTGAATACAACAGGTGTCGACCTGACCGTGAAATGCTTACTTACATGAATCAAATGCTGCAAATGAATCAAATCAAATTGTATTGGTCACATACACATGTTTAGCAGATGTTATTGCAGGTGTAGTGCTTGTGTTCCTAGCTCCAACAGCGCAGTAGTATCTAAACACTACAAATGTATCAAACACTGCAGATGACTTAAACACACTCCATTAAAACCTGTGTTTCACTTTTAGGGATGGAGAGGTGGAAATGACTTCTGGAATGAGAGGTATCCAGCTGAATGAGTGTCCATGTCAACTGTTTCCACTGTCTTCAACTGTTTCATAAAGGTTTATATTATCTGAGTTATAGTCCAGGACCACACACACAGCAAGGCTGGCATGAAGGGAATGTGAACACACGCCACCACCCTGGGAGAGCCAGCCTCAGTACTGTAGTTACTACTGGTAGAGATGGAGCCTCAGTACTCTAGTTACTACTGGTAGAGATGGAGCCTCAGTACTCTAGTTACTATTGGTAGAGATAGAGAACCTCAGTACTGTAGTTACTACTGGTAGAGATGGAGCCTCAGTACTGTAGTTACAACTGGTAGAGATGGAGCCTCAGTACTGTAGTTACTACTGGTAGAGATGGAGCCTCAGTACTGTAGTTACTACTGGTAGAGATGGAGCCTCAGTACTGTAGTTACTACTGGTAGAGATGGAACCTCTGTACTGTAGTTACTACTGGTAGAGATGGAGCCTCAGTACTCTAGTTACTATTGGTAGAGATGGAGAGCCTCAGTACTGTAGTTACTACTGGTAGAGATGGAGCCTCAGTACTCTAGTTACTATTGGTAGAGATGGAGAGCCTCAGTACTGTAGTTACTACTGGTAGAGATGGAGCCTCAGTACTGTAGTTACTACTGGTAGAGATGGAGAGCCTCAGTACTGTAGTTACTACTGGTAGAGATGGAGAACCTCAGTACTGTAGTTACTACTGGTAGAGATGGAGAACCTCAGTACTGTAGTTACTACTGGTAGAGATGGAGAGCCTCAGTACTGTAGTTACTACTGGTAGAGATGGAGAACCTCAGTACTGTAGTTACTACTGGTAGAGATGGAGCCTCAGTACTGTAGTTACTACTGGTAGAGATGGAGCCTCAGTACTGTAGTTACTACTGGTAGAGATGGAGAGCCTCAGTACTGTAGTTACTACTGATAGAGATGGGGCCTCAGTACTGTAGTTAGTACTGGTAGAGATGGAGCCTCAGTACTCTAGTTACTATTGGTAGAGATAGAGAGCCTCAGTACTGTAGTTACTACAGGTAGAGATGGAGAACCTCAGTACTGTAGTTACTACTGGTAGAGATGGAGAACCTCAGTACTGTAGTTACTACTGGTAGAGATAGAGAACCTCAGTACTGTAGTTACTACTGGTAGAGATGGAGTACCTCAGTACTGTAGTTACTACTGGTAGAGATGGAGAACCTCAGAACTGTAGTAACTAATGGTAGAGACTGAGAGCCTCAGTACTGTAGTTACTACTGGTACTGATGGAGAACATCAGAAATTTAGTTACTAATGGTAGAGATGGAGAACCTTAGAACTGTAGATACTAATGGTAGAGACTGAGAGCCTCAGTACTGTAGTTACTACTGGTAGAGATGGAGAACCTCTGTACTGTAGTTAGTACTGGTAGAGATGGAGAGCCTCAGTACTCTAGTTACTACTGGTAGAGATGGAGCCTCAGTACTGTAGTTACTACTGGTAGAGATGGAGCCTCAGTACTGTAGTTACTACTGGTAGAGATGGAGCCTCAGTACTGTAGTTACTACTGGTAGAGATGGAGCCTCAGTACTGTAGTTACTACTGGTAGAGATGGAGCCTCAGTACTGTAGTTACTACTGGTAGAGATGGAACCTCTGTACTGTAGTTACTACTGGTAGAGATGGAGCCTCAGTACTCTAGTTACTATTGGTAGAGATGGAGAGCCTCAGTACTGTAGTTACTACTGGTAGAGATGGAGCCTCAGTACTCTAGTTACTATTGGTAGAGATGGAGAGCCTCAGTACTGTAGTTACTACTGGTAGAGATGGAGCCTCAGTACTGTAGTTACTACTGGTAGAGATGGAGAGCCTCAGTACTGTAGTTACTACTGGTAGAGATGGAGAACCTCAGTACTGTAGTTACTACTGGTAGAGATGGAGAACCTCAGTACTGTAGTTACTACTGGTAGAGATGGAGAGCCTCAGTACTGTAGTTACTACTGGTAGAGATGGAGCCTCAGTACTGTAGTTACTACTGGTAGAGATGGAGCCTCAGTACTGTAGTTACTACTGGTAGAGATAGAGAGCCTCAGTACTGTAGTTACTACTGGTAGAGATGGAGAACCTCAGTACTGTAGTTACTACTGGTAGAGATGGAGAACCTCAGAACTGTAGTAACTAATGGTAGAGACTGAGAGCCTCAGTACTGTAGTTACTACTGGTACTGATGGAGAACATCAGAAATGTAGTTACTAATGGTAGAGATGGAGAAACTCAGAACTGTAGATACTAATGGTAGAGACTGAGAGCCTCAGTACTGTAGTTACTACTGGTAGAGATGAAGAACCTCTGTACTGTAGTTAGTACTGGTAGAGATGGAGAGCCTCAGTACTGTAGTTACTACTGGTAGAGATGGAGAGCTTCAGTACTGTAGTACTAGAACCTCAGTACTGTAGTTACTACTGGTAGAGATGGAGAACCTCTGTACTTAAGTTACTAATGGTAGAGACTGAGAGCCTCTGTACTGTAGTTACTACTGGTAGAGATGGAGAACCTCTGTACTGTAGTTACTACTGGTAGAGATGGAGAACCTCTGTACTGTAGTTACTACTGGTAGAGATGGAGAGCTTCAGTACTGTAGTTACTACTGGTAGAGATGGAGCCTCAGTACTGTAGTTACTACTGGAAGGGATAGAGAGCTTCAGTACTGTAGTTACTACTGGTAGAGATGGAGAGCTTCAGTACTGTAGTTACTACTGGTAGAGATGGAGAGCCTCAGTACTGTAGTTACTACTGGTAAGGATAGAGAGCCTCAGTACTGTAGTTACTACTGGTAGAGATGGAGAACCTCTGTACTGTAGTTAGTACTGGTAGAGATGAAGAGCCTCAGTACTGTAGCTACTACTGGTAGAGATGGAGAGCCTCAGTACTGTAGTTACTACTGGTAGAGATGGAGAACCTCTGTACTGTAGTTACTACTGGTAGAGATGGAGAGCTTCAGTACTGTAGTACTAGAACCTCAGTACTGTAGCTACTACTGGTAGAGATGGAGAGCCTCAGTACTGTAGTTACTACTGGTAGAGATGGAGAACCTCTGTACTGTAGTTACTACTGGTAGAGATGGAGAGCTTCAGTACTGTAGTACTAGAACCTCAGTACTGTAGTTACTACTGGTAGAGATGGAGAACCTCTGTACTGTAGTTACTACTGGTAGAGATGGAGAGCCTCAGTACTGTAGTTACTACTGGTAGAGATGGAGAGCCTCAGTACTGTAGTTACTACTGGTAGAGATAGAGAGCCTCATTACTGTAGTTACTACTGGTAGAGATGGAGAACCTCAGTACTGTAGTTACTACTGGTAGAGATGGAGAACCTCAGAACTGTAGTAACTAATGGTAGAGACTGAGAGCCTCAGTACTGTAGTTACTACTGGTACTGATGGAGAACATCAGAAATGTAGTTACTAATGGTAGAGATGGAGAAACTCAGAACTGTAGATACTAATGGTAGAGACTGAGAGCCTCAGTACTGTAGTTACTACTGGTAGAGATGGAGAACCTCTGTACTGTAGTTAGTACTGGTAGAGATGGAGAGCCTCAGTACTGTAGTTACTACTGGTAGAGATGGAGAACCTCTGTACTGTAGTTACTACTGGTAGAGATGGAGAGCTTCAGTACTGTAGTACTAGAACCTCAGTACTGTAGTTACTACTGGTAGAGATGGAGAACCTCTGTACTGAAGTTACTAATGGTAGAGACTGAGAGCCTCTGTACTGTAGTTACTACTGGTAGAGATGGAGAACCTCTGTACTGTAGTTACTACTGGTAGAGATGGAGAGCTTCAGTACTGTAGTTACTACTGGTAGAGATGGAGCCTCAGTACTGTAGTTACTACTGGAAGGGATAGAGAGCTTCAGTACTGTAGTTACTACTGGTAGAGATGGAGAGCTTCAGTACTGTAGTTACTACTGGTAGAGATGGAGAGCCTCAGTACTGTAGTTACTACTGGTAAGGATAGAGAGCCTCAGTACTGTAGTTACTACTGGTAGAGATGGAGAACCTCTGTACTGTAGTTAGTACTGGTAGAGATGAAGAGCCTCAGTACTGTAGCTACTACTGGTAGAGATGGAGAGCCTCAGTACTGTAGTTACTACTGGTAGAGATGGAGAACCTCTGTACTGTAGTTACTACTGGTAGAGATGGAGAGCTTCAGTACTGTAGTACTAGAACCTCAGTACTGTAGTTACTACTGGTAGAGATGGAGAGCCTCAGTACTGTAGTTACTACTGGTAGAGATGGAGAGCCTCAGTACTGTAGTTACTACTGGTAGAGATAGAGAGCCTCATTACTGTAGTAACTACTGGTAGAGATGGAGATCCTCAGTACTGTAGTTACTACTGGTAGAGATGGAGAACTTCAGTACTGTAGTTACTAGAACCTAGGTACTGTAGTTACTACTGGTAGAGATGGAGAGCTTCAGTACTGTAGTTACTATAACCTCAGTACTGTAGTTACTACTGGTAGAGATGGAGAACCTCAGTACTGTACTTACTACTGGTAGAGATAGAGAGCCTCAGTACTGTAGTTACTACTGGTAGAGATGGAGAGCCTCAGAACTGTAGTTACTAATGTTAGAGATGGAGAACCTCAGAACTGTAGTTACTAATGGTAGAGACTGAGAGCCTCAGTACTGTAGTTACTACTGGTAGAGATGGAGAACCTCTGCACTGTAGTTACTACTGGTAGAGATGGAGAGCTTCAGTACTGTAGTTACTAGAACCTCAGTACTGTAGTTACTACTGGTACTGAGGGAGAACCTCAGAACTGTAGTTACTACTGGTAGAGATGGAGAAACTCAGAACTGTAGTTACTACTGGTAGAGATGGAGAGCTTCAGTACTGTAGTTACCAGAACCTCAGTACTGTAGAGACTACTGGTAGAGATGGAGAGCTTCAGTACTGTAGTTACCAGAACCTCAGTACTGTAGTTACTACTGGTAGAGATGGAGAGCTTCAGTACCGCCGTTACTACTGGTAGTGATGGAGAGCCTCAGTACTGTAGTTACTACTGGTAGAGATGGAGAGCCTCAGCACTGTAGTTACTACTGGTAGAGATGGAGAACCTCAGAACTGTAGTTACTATTGGTAGAGATGGAGAGCCTCAGTACTGTAGTTACTACTGGTAGAGATGGAGAGCCTCCTTACTTTAGTTACTACTGGGAAAGATGGAGAGCCTCAGTACTGTAGTTACTACTGGTAGAGATGGAGAGCCTCCTTACTTTAGTTACTACTGGTAGAGATGGAGAGCCTCAGTACTGTAGTTACTACTGGTAGAGATGGAGAGCCTCCTTACTTTAGTTACTACTGGTAGAGATGGAGAGCCTCAGTACTGTAGTTACTACTGGTAGAGATGGAGAGCCTCCTTACTTTAGTTACTACTGGTAGAGATTGAGTACCTCTTATCTCCCGCTGCCAGAGGTCTGTACATTTGAATTGTGTGTCCTTTGGTGTGTGTGTGTAGTCAGTTGTATTTTATTTAGGACAGTCTCAGGCTGGGTGATTGGCTCGTGTTTTTCTGCATGTGTGTGTCCTTTGTCTGCTGCAGCACCAAGCAGCTGCGTGGGATTTATGGATCAGGGTGTGTCCACTGTCCTGGTTTCAGATGATTTAGTCTGTGTTTGTGTATGTGTGGCACTGTGGGTTGATTTGTATGGCAGATTGAATGGAGTCTGTCTGACATGCCCTGTCCTCAACAGAAACACGATTATTATAATTATTACACAACACAAGTGATCAGACCCACACCCTGTGTTTGTCAGCTAGGATGGTTGTGTAATAACACAGTCTGAATGGCATTCAGCTCTCCCTTTTAGTGTAGTGATATTGGGGAAACTGCTGGAGTAGGCCTTGAACCAGTAACCCTTGAACCAGTAACCAGTAACCCTGCGCTTAGTAGCCAAGTGCTCTACCCCCTTTGCCATACATGAGGAAGTAGGTGTGACCCACTTGGTATTATTGAACCGAGTTCATCCCCGATCCTCAAGACCATTAGCCTTCAGAGCTAAAGCCTAAATATATTGGCACCTTTACACAATTTATAATTTCTTCTAAAATCAGTTGAAATTTAAAAATGTTCGGTGTTCACACGTGTAATTGTTTGATTAACAATTTCACAGGACCTAAACAATTATAATAATCAAAACTGAAATTGAGATTTGTCACTTCAAAGTAAAAAATAAAATAAAAAGTGTATTATTACAAATTCTCATTACTTTGGTTCGAGGCAAGTGATACTCGGCAAGTGTAGTTTATCTCACCTGTGGTAAGTACAGGTGCGTACTGGGTAAAAATAGCCATTCAAGCAGTTTTGAAAGAGAAAACAAAACATTCTGCCCCATTGTACTCCATTGTAAAGTACAAGGTTGCCAATATATTTGACAGTATTGGTATATGCATGAGATTCGAGTCTTCATGGCACAGACAAGATGACTCATCATACGAACGCAGTTTCCCAAACCACTTCCTCTACATCTGCGTCCATACAGAGAGAAGAGACAGTTAAAGTACTACCTTGAGTTCTTTATAAAATGGCATCACCATAGCAACCATCTCTATGTAACTCATGATCGCATTCAGCCTCGCACTCCCGCTTAGAGCATGTCATGGTGCCATGAGATGCGTCTCGCCTCAGACACAGTGCATTGTGGGTTCTATGGACCATGTTGTTTTTCACGTGTCCAGCAGACGAAAGAGTCAGTCACTCTCTATCCAGACAGTGATCTTTGTTGAGAGGACATGACACACACTAATGGAAATATGTTCGAAACGCTCCTGTGTGTCTAACACGCACACACAAGGACACACACACACTCACAGACAAGTAGACTGTGTGTGAGTCCAGGCTTATTGTTGAAGAAGGTATGAATAGAGATATGGTATGAACCTTATAGGTCACTGCAATAGTGTATTAGTGCACATCCATTCACTAGGCTTTAATCCAGGGCCCACAGACTCACCGTTTTACGGTCGTGTCTATTCATCAAAAGTATATTAATAGCAAACAACAAGCATTAGCAGCAGATGATAAATAGGCATGTTTGGGACTGGACCGGCTGCTCTGACTCTGACTGGACTGGCTGCTCTGACTCTGACTGGACCGGCTGCTCTGACTGGACTGGCTGCTCTGACTCTGACTGGACCAGCTGCTCTGACTCTGACTGACTGGACTGGCTGCTCTGACTCTGACTGGACTGGCTGCTCTGACTCTGACTGGACCGACTGCTCTGACTCTGACTGACTGGACTGGCTGCTCTGACTCTGACTGGACCAGCTGCTCTGACTCTGACTGACTGGACTGGCTGCTCTGACTCTGACTGGACTGGCTGCTCTGACTCTGACTGGACCGACTGCTCTGACTCTGACTGACTGGACTGGCTGCTCTGACTGGACCGGCTGCTCTGACTGACTGGACTGGCTGCTCTGACTCTGACTGGACCAGCTGCTCTGACTCTGACTGACTGGACCGGCTGCTCTGACTGACTGGACCGGCTGCTCTGAGACTGACTGACTGGACCGGCTGCTCTGACTCTGACTGACTGGACAGGCTGCTCTGACTCTGACTGACTGGACTGGCTGCTCTGACTCTGACTGACTGGACTGGCTGCTCTGACTCTGACTGGACCGGCTGCTCTGACTCTGACTGGACCGGCTGCTCTGACTCTGACTGGACTGGCTGCTCTGACTCACTGACTGGACTGGCTGCTCTGACTGACTGACTGGACTGGCTGCTCTGACTCTGACTGGACTGGCTGCTCTGACTCTGACTGACTGGACTGGACTGGCTGCTCTAACTCTGACTGACTGGACTGGCTGCTCTGACTCTGACTGGACTGGCTGCTCTGACTCTGAGTCAGAGCGGCCGGTCCAGTCAGTCAGAGTCAGAGCAGCCGGTCCAGTCAAATGTGGATGACAGGACTCTTGTCTGGTGCCTGAATTGTGAAAGAGTGTGTGAGTGGATATGTGCATGTGGAAGTGTGATTGTGAGGACTTATCACTGTCATTCTTTTAGTTTGTTAGGTAGGAAAAGAGATGCCAATGCATAGGTTGGGTGAGGACATCAGAGGACTGTGTGACTCGTAATGTAACTCCTGGCCCAGTGTGACTCATGGTTTTACTCCTGGCCCAGTGTGACTCATGGTTTCACTCCTGGCCCAGTGTGACTCATGGTTTTACTCCTGGCCCATTGTGACTCATGGTTTTACTCCTGGGCCAGTGTTACTTGTGGTGTAACTCCTGGCCCAGTGTGACTCATGGTTTTACTCCTGGCCCAGTGTGACTCGTGATGTAACTCCTGGCCCAGTGTGACTTGTGGTGTAACTCCTGGCCCAGTGTGACTCATAGTTTTACTCCTGGCCCAGTGTGACTCATGGTGTAACTCCTGGCCCAGTGTTACTTGTGGTGTAACTCCTGGCCCAGTGTTACTTGTGGTGTAACTCCTGGCCCAGTGTGACTTGTGGTGTAACTCCTGGCCCAGTGTGACTTGTGGTGTAACTCCTGGCCCAGTGTGACTTGTGGTGTAACTCCTGGCCCAGTGTGACTTGTGGTGTAACTCCTGGCCCAGTGTTTCATCTCATTGGCGGTATTAATCTAAGTCTTCCGTATACCTACTGCAGTAAACCAACCTCTAAATCTATCTGTTCATTCAGCTTCTTTACCAGTCAGAGATTAATGGAGACATAGACCTGCTTCAGGAGGAGTGTGGGGTGGGGGGGGGCACTAAAGAAACAAATGATTCTATGCTAAAATCTGGGTAAAAGATTAAAAGGAATGTGAGTCTTATTCATTACGTTTAGTAATGTCTTTCTTTTCTAAAGTCTACCAACCTTGCCAGCAGGCTTGTTAGTTTAGACAAGCTACAGTGCTTGTTTACAGAAGTATTCAGGGTCTCAAAATTGAGCTCAGGTGCATCCTGATCCATTGATCTTCCTTGAGATGTTTCTACAACTTGATTTGAGTCCACCTGTGGTAAAGTCAATTGATTGTACATGATTTGGAACGGCACACACCTGTGCCTTTTCTGGTCCCACAGTTGACAGTGCATGTCACAGCAAAAACCAAGTCAAGAGGTCGAAGGAATTGTCCATAGAGCGCCTTGACAGCATTGATGGTCCCCAAGAACACAGTGGCCTCCATCATTCTTAAATGGAAGAAGTTTGGATTCTTCCTAGAGCTGGCCACCCGGCCAAACTGAACAATCGGGGGAGAATGGCCTTGGTCAGGGAGGTGACCAAGAACCCGAAAGTCACTCTGACATAGCTCCAGAGTTCCTCTGTGGAGATGGGAGAACCTTCCAGAGGGACAACCATCTCTCAGGCATTTATGGTAGAGTGGCCAGACGGAAGCCTCAGTAAATGCACAAGACAGCCTGCTTGGAGTTTGCCAAAAGGCACCTAGAGGACTCTCTGACCATGAGAAACAAGATTCTCTGGTCTGACGAAACCAAGATTGAACTTTTTGGCCTGAATGTCAAGTGTCACGTCTGGAGGAAACCTGGCACCATTCCTACGGTCAAGCATGGTGGTGGCAGCATCATGCTGTGGGAATGTTTTTCAGCGGCAGGGACTGGGAGACTAGTCAGGATCGAGGCAAAGATGAACGGAGCAAAGTACAGAGAGATCCTTGACGAAACCTGCTGCAGAGTGCTCAGGACCTCAGACTGGGGGCGAAGGTTCACTTTCCAACAGGACAGCAGCCCTAAGCACTCAGCCAAGAAAACGCATTAGTGGCTTTGGGACGTTTGGGAAGTCTCTGAATGTCCTTGAGTGGCCCAGCCGGAGCCCGGACTTGAACCTAACTTGAATCTAACATCTCTGGAGAGACCTGAAAATAGCTGCGCAGCGACGCTCCCCATCCAACCTGACAGAGCTTGAGAGGATCTGCAGAGAATAATGTGAGAAACTTCCCAAATACAGGTGTGCCAAGTTTGTAGCGTCATACCCAAGAAGACTTGAGGCTGTAATCGCTGCCAAAGGTGCTTCAGCAAAGTACTGAGTAAAGGGTCTGAATACTTACGTAAATGGAACGTTTTTTTTAATACATTTTCAAACATTTCTATAAACCTGTTTTTGCTTTGTCATTATGGGTCATTGTGTGTGGATTGGTGAGGGAAGAAACTATGTTATCAATTTTATAATAAGGCTGTAAACGTTTAAAATGTGGAAAAAGTCAAGGGGTCTGAATACTTTCCAAATGCACTGTAGCCTGAAATGGCTCTTGGTAGCTAGTTATGAGGCTAGCTAAAGCCAACTTCATAAAATATCTATGTGGCTAGTAGTATTACAGAGAAACAACAACAACATATCTTTTTTATTATTCTTATTTTTTAAACAGGACACATCTGAGGGGGCATGTGCCCTTGTGCCCCCTGTGGGCATGATGCCTCTGCCTAGAGGAGAATGTACTGGGGCCTTCTGTCACTCAAATGCATGGCTTTATATGACCTTTCTCCATTGCAGCACCAGAGTGTAACCAGACAGACCCCCTCACACCACTGGTCCAGAGCCGTGAGAACGCACAAGGGTGAGGGAGGAGACACAGACTTGACGTCAAGGAAACCCTTTCTCGCGCTGAGCCCTTCTTTATATAAATCTCGCCGCGGAAGAAATCCCATTATAACATTAGAGAGAGACCAATTTACGGGATTACACGCGCTCACAGTGTTCAGAGACCTCAACAACCAAACAGCCTCTTTCTTTCCCATCTCGAGGATTTAACTATCTACCTGCACTAATGCTTGACTTCCACTGATGTGGGACAACTTCTGACATTTGCTCGTAGCTCTTGATGAACTCTTATTCCTGAGTTTGGACATTCGGTTGTATCCAGTCTCAATCAATTTCACTAAATTATGGACTTGTAGGATTTATTTTACTTTCTGAGAATACTTTGGAGATTCCCATCTGTTCCATGATTTGTTTTATAGCCCAGTCCAGGGGTGTTTCTTCAGCGCACCTTCATTTTTAAAGGGCGAGTTTTATTAGTTTGACTTATTTTATTATCTTATCATCATGCTGTTGAGTATGCGACGACACAGTCTGCGGCTGCAGCACCAACTCCACCGGAGGAGCATCAGTGATTCCGGGAGCCACCTATCAGACAGCCTCGCGTCTCCAGCGTGCATGTCCCGCTCCAAATCCTGTACGAACTCCGCCGGGGAATCGGATGGGAGCCGCGACAGCTGGGCCTCTTTAGACTCCACAGACTCCGTCATCTCCACTGGGTCTACCGGGAATACCGGCGGCAGCTCGATACCGTTTCGCGTGGTGCTGCTGGGCGCCAGGGTTCGGTAAATCCGCGATTGCCAGCATCTTCGCTGGAGCGGCGGACAGCATGGAGAGTGACGAGTGCGAGCTCTATGGAGGTGAATGAATTACAATGCGCTTGATAATAAGGAAAATCTGCTTTATAGGGTAGGTCAGTATTCTGACTTTGTGATGGATGTATTTAATGCTGTTGTGCGTAATGGGCACATAGGGAAACATCCACTTGGCCTCCTTTTTACGCATCCCTCTTACATCAATATAAAAGTAAGATGCTTGAACAATTCTACTTGTATGAATCTAGATGTTTGTTAAAGGAATTAAATTACTCTATGTTTTAATATCCAATTCAATTAAACACTCTGTCCATTCATAAGGACTTGTAAGACCCTTATTCTATAATAATAGACAGAGCCCAGTCTCAAAATCAAACAGCAGAGTTTATTCTCGAGAGTACTGAGTACTTACACATTTAACCACAGGTTATAAACTGAAAATGACGTCAGCGTTTTCTAAATGTTCCGTCTCTTCTTGACACTGGTAGAAAGGCTCTATAGTTCTCAAGCCTTCCCTCCTCGCCTAGAGCCAAGGTCAGCCAGTGTAGATAAGCATTCTAGTCAGTCTGGAGATATAGTTCATTTGTACCAAGGAACAGACTGTCATTGTTCTAACTCTTGACCACATTCACCACATTATATTCAGTACTGGGATCAAGAAAGAAAATTCATACATGTACAGTAACATAATAGTATTCTGATTAGTACATATACAGTAACATAATAGTATTCTGACTCGTCAGGCCTGATTGAAATGTATACATAATTAGTCATTATAGGTAAAAATTCCCTTAACAATGTTGTTTGTAAATGTGGTTCTAAACACAGTGATTGGTTTGTTCTTCAGATGAGGGGTGTGAGCAGACCATCACAGTGGATGGAGAGAAAGCCACAGTCACTCTAGTGGACAACTGGGACTCAGAGGTAAGAGAGAAACTTCTAATGGTTACTTGATGAAACTGTAGTCTGTAGGCCTAGTTTCAACTCTGTCTTGCTGTGTGTGTGTTTTAGCCATACTCTAACAGTTTGTTTACATGTCACAGCTCTAACGTAGTCTCTATTTGTGTTCCCTTCAGGATGAGGGAGGGTCGTCTCAGGACCAGTGTATACAGACAGGCGATGCGTACCTGCTGGTCTACTCTATAACTGACCGGTCCTCCTTCCTGAAAGCCTCAGAGCTACGTATATCCCTCCGCCAACACCGCCCTGCCCACCACACGCCAATCATCCTGGTCATGCGTTTGTGGCCCATTCCTCCTAACAGAGCTGGTGTAACTTAGTCAGGTTTGTAGGCCTCCTTGCTTGCAAACACTTTTTCAGTTCTGCCCACACATTTTCTATAGGATTGAAGTCAGAGCTTTGTGATGGCCACTCCAATAACTTGACTTTGTTATCCTTAAGCCATCTTGCCACATCTGTGGAAGTATGCTTGGGGTTATTGTCCATTTGGAAGACCCATTTGCGACCAAACTTTAACTTTAACTGATGTCTGGAATTGTTGCTTCAATATGTCCACATAAATTTCCTCCCTCATGATGCCATCTATTTTGTGAAGTGCACCAGTCCCTCCTGCAGCAAAGCACCTCCACAACATGATGCTGCCACCACCACTGTTGGGATGGTGTTTTTCGGCATGCAAGCCTACCCCTTTTTCATTTAAACATAACGATGGTCATTATGGCAAAATAGTTATATTTTTGTTTCATCAGACCAGAGGACATTTCTCCAAAAGGTACCATCTTTGTCCCCATGTGCAGTTGCAAACCGTAGTCTGGCTTTTTAGTTTTTTTTGCAGCAGTGGCTTCTTCCTTGCTGAGCGCCTTTCACGTTATGTTGATACAGGACTTGTTTTACTGTGGATATAGAAACTTTTGTACCTGTTTCCTCCAGCATCTTCACAAGGTCCTGGGATTGATTTGCACTTTTCACACCCAAGTACGTTCATCTCTAGGAGACAGAACGCGTCTCCTTTCTGAGAAGTATTCCGGCTGCGTGGGCCCATGGTGTTTAAACTTGCATACTATTGTTTGTACAGATGAACGTGGTACCTTCAGGCATTTCGAAATTGCCCCCAAGTATGAACCAGACTTGTGGAGGTCTTGGCTGATTTCTTTTGATTTTCCCAGTGCACGCTAACCAAGGTTGCCAGGTGCACGGTGTTTCCTCCGACACATTGGTGCGGCTGGCGTCCGGGTTGGATGCGCGCTGTGTTAAGAAGCAGTGCGGCTTGGTTGGGTTGTGTATCGGAGGACGCATGACTTTCAACCTTCGTCTCTCCGAGCCAGTACGGGAGTTGTAGCAATGAGACAAGATAGTAGCTACTAAACAATTGGATACCACGAAATTGGGGAGAAAAAAAGGGGTAAAATTCAACAACAAAAAACAAACAAAACATGTCAAATGTAAACGCTAACTTCCGACTTCAACTGTATGTTACAGAGGGCTGTGGATGAGCTATGGTGTTTGATAGTATGTTTATGTGTTTCTCAGCAGCGATCTGACTGTGTGTGACTGTTTTTCTCACCAGAGGGGCCGTAAGTTCATCGAGACGTCAGCAGCAGCTACACAACGTCTGGCCAGCCTTCCATGGCATTGTACAGCAGCTACGACTACGCAGAGACACCAAGGAGAATAACAACCACCGCAGACACACACACTCACACACACGCCGCGACAGCATACCCCAGAAGGCCAAACGCTTCCTGGACAAGATGGTGGCCAAGAACAATGCCAACGTCGCATTCCGTCTGAAGTCCAAATCCTGCCATGACCTTTCAGTACTCTAAGACCCAGGACACACACACAACCCCACCCCTACTTCAGTCTACATTAGACTGACCCCTCAAAACTGTCACCCCATTCGCCAGCCTCTGTGACGGTCTGGAGAATCAACCAATGGACATGCAGTGTTCTGACAATCTCAGCCGACAGAGAGATTGAAAAAGGAAAAGAGAGAGAGGTGCTAGATAATTAGTGATCTCTAATCCTTTTAGGGTCATGAGAGAGATGTTAAATCCTGTCCTTTTTTCATCCCTCACTGAGACTCTCTCCTCTCTCTCTATCATCCCTCGTTCTCTCTCCCAAAGTGCTTGACCAGGGTTACCCGGACAATTTGAAGCCTGATAACAAGGTGCTTATATGTCCGTGGTTTTGTACATAGTCCTATCTGTCCGGTTGAGAACTGACAATCTGCACTGCTCATCTTGTGTATGTTTTGCTGTGTGTGGATATTTTCCGTTGGTTTTGTTTAGCAGTGGAATAAAATCCATATTTTCTTTAAAATGTCATAATGTTCACTTGTCTTTGTCTTGCTAGACCTCAATAACATCACACACACAAACATGCTATTGGAACAAGACTCAGCAGGTGACACAGAGCAGTTATCCTCCCCTCAGAGGTAACTCCATAGTGTGTGTGTTCTACCAGGATGATTGGCACTGACCCCCTAGAGACCTGGGATTGGGGCCAGGGCAGTGTGAGAGAGGGATAATTAGGCTACCTTCAGCCAGAGTGTGTTTGGGGTCTGTTACGAGATTGAAGCCAGCGGGGAATGAGAGAGCCATGTCTGGATTAATGACTGACTGGAGAGGGCTGCCTTTAGAAACACTAATTCAATTGAGGAAGGGGAACTGGACACACAGACATGTCTTGTACAGTGGCATCTCAGATTATGTCAAGTGAGTGAGTTGTCAAGGTAACATGCTGGAGGAGGAGTCAAGAAACAGGAAGTGGTTAGAAGCCTGATTAAATTGTATTTGTCTGTCTGTGTGTGTGTCAGGGGCATAGGCATGGGTGGGCTGGGCTGGGGTGGACACAGGCCCATTCATTGGGGAGACAGGCCCTGCCAGGTCCACCCAATTAGATTGAGCAAAAACAAAAAAAATGCAGGCCTATCCACAAACACATTTTTGGCTATTTCCCTGGTGTATCTGTATGTGTGCATGCGTGTGTATTTGCGTTCCTTATCTCAGAGGCAAGGTAGATTAGGTTGATATCCTAATCTTGTTTCAGTACTTAAACACTGATTGATCAAAGTAGACAATTATCGATTATGGATCACCTACTGAACGAGTCAGCAGGGAGATGAATACCTTCATCCTCATCATCATCATCATTGAAGGGTTTGCAGGATTACAGACCAACCTTTCATGGAGGGACAGAGAACTACAGAGATTGTAATGCCTGTCGTCGGAAGGAGTGGACCAAAGCGCAGCGTGAAAAGTGTTCATGATTCTTTTATTATCAAAAACCACTCGAACAAAGTAACAAAATGAAAGTGAACAGTTCTGTCAGGTAACAGAGACTAAACAGAAAAGAACTACCCACAAACACAGGTGGGAAAAAGGCTGCCTAAGTATGATTCCCAATCAGAGACAACGATAGACAGCTGCCTCTGATTGAGAACCACACGCGGCCAAAAACAAAGAAATAGACAACATAGAATTTTTTATTTATCTTTATTTAACCAGGCAAGTCAGTTAAGAACAAATTCTTATTTTCAATGACGGCCTAGGAACAGTGGGTTAACTGCCTTGTTCAGGGGCAGAACGACAGATTTGTACCTTGTCAGCTCGGGGGTTTGAACTTACAACCTTCCGGTTACTAGTCCAACGCTCTAACCACTAGGCTACCCACCCCAAATCACACCCTGACCTAACCAAATATAGAAATAAAACGTCTCTCTAAGGTCAGGGCGTGACAGAGATATGGGTTTGTGGTTATACATTTTCGTAATTCTCAACTAACCACATGGTACCTTTAGATTAGACTAGTGGTTTTGAACTTTTTTATTTATTTTTTATTTTACCTTTATTTAACTAGGCAAGTCAGTTAAGAACAAATTCTTATTTACAATGACGGCCTACCCCGGCCAAACCCAGACAACGCGGGGCCAATTATGCGCCGCTCTATGGGACTCCCAATCACGGCCGGAGGTGATGCAGCATGGAGTCTTTTGAATCTTCTTGTGATGCTAAGTACACTACACCAAGCCAGCAACTGTAAATACGACAAGATCACCTGGCAGGTCTGACTATTTGGGACACAGTTCCTTATTCCACCAATCAGCACACTGTATCAGTTCATTATTACAGGGACCTGTAAGAGGTGTGTGTCTGTGTGAGAAGCAGTCATATCTGTGTCTCAGCTAAGCTCCTCTAAACAGCTTACGACTAGACATTCTCAGACAGGAAGCAGTCATATCTGTGTCTCAGCTAAGCTCCTCTAAACAGCTTACTACTAGACATTCTCAGACAGGAAGCAGTCATATCTGTGTCTCAGCTAAGCTCCTCTAAACAGCTTACGACTAGACATTCTCAGACAGGAAGCAGTCATATCTGTGTCTCAGCTAAGCTCCTCTAAACAGCTTACTACTAGACATTCTCAGACAGGAAGCAGTCATATCTGTGTCTCAGCTAAGCTCCTCTAAACAGCTTACGACTAGACATTCTCAGACAGGAAGCAGTCATATCTGTGTCTCAGCTAAGCTCCTCTAAACAGCTTACTACTAGACATTCTCAGACAGTAAGCAGTCATATCTGTGTCTCAGCTAAGCTCCTCTAAACAGCTTACGACTAGACATTCTCAGACAGGAAGCAGTCATATCTGTGTCTCAGCTAAGCTCCTCTAAACAGCTTACTACTAGACATTCTCAGACAGTAAGCAGTCATATCTGTGTCTCAGCTAAGCTCCTCTAAACAGCTTACTACTAGACATTCTCAGACAGGAAGCAGTTCATAAAGTCAAAGGTTAAAGTCCACTTTGAGTGAGAATCTTTTCCAGTCCTTTGTAATCCCCATCTCCACCCTTACAGATTGTTCAGTCTGCCTGCTGGTTTTGACTGTGCGGTGATGAGTCCAGTAGCCAGTTGTATGGTTCTACAGAGCCTTTAGCTTGTAGTAACAGTAAGAACTCTAATAGGGGCTTAGCACTGAATATTCATACATCACAACCTACAGTACTTTTGGTTCCTGTGTCCTGTTCATGGTTGCCATTCTGTGACGATCATGTTA
This sequence comes from Oncorhynchus kisutch, assembly GCF_002021735.2. Taxonomy (NCBI): domain Eukaryota; kingdom Metazoa; phylum Chordata; class Actinopteri; order Salmoniformes; family Salmonidae; genus Oncorhynchus; species Oncorhynchus kisutch. The sequence continues at coordinate 1,015,504 of NC_034175.2, read as the reverse complement.
TATTATACTATACTAATGTTATATTAATTTATTACATCCCTTAGTTACACTCACTTCTCCTGTCCCCATGTTTCCCTATTGGCTCGGCCTGTTGTAGGGGCGGGGAGATTAGACAATGATTAGGTTCAATAAAGTATTGCATGTTAATGTTGAGTTAACGTTTGACCAGGCTGGATGGGGCAGTAGTGATCACACTACAGTCGAAGGAGTGAAACGGGAACTCTTAAGCAAGGTATGTCTCTCCCTCTTCCTCTCTCTCTCTCTCTGTCTTTTTCTGTGTCATCAATGTTGAGTTGAAGCCTGTATCTACCTTGGTTACTTCTGTTTTCTATATGCATGTTTAATATTGAGCATTTTCCATTAGGGGATTTCTTTTGGGGTGTGTGTTGTGATCTTGACTTGACTTTGCCAGGGCCTGTGTGTATATATGGCATCTTGAAGTCTGTGTTATTGAGCACCACTGTCCTGGGGCCACTGTGGCCTCTGGGCTCTGGTTTCTGGGTCAGACACAGGGGCCTGGGTTTGATCAGTCTGGTCTAGTCTGGTCTGGTCTTGGGGGCAGAAAGACACTAAATGTCACTCAATGTCGGCCTTCTAGAGACAGGCCTACATCAGGCCTCACACAAAGTTTGAAAAAATGCATTCTACAGGTTGAGATTCATCTGTTTTTATAAAGGAGACATGTCCCAACATGTCAGAGTAGTGTGTTTCCTTTAGTCCTCCATTTGGTGCTTGTCTGGAAGTGCCGGTTTGCTGTGTTCTGATCCCCATGTGTTGAGCATGATTAGTTATGGCGATTCTGGCGTGTGTCAGTCAGCCAATCAGTCAGTCAGTCAGCCAGTCAGCAGGGACAGAACTCCTGGTGACACAGTGACTAACAGAAGACAATTTGTGTTTTAGGAGAAGGTCGTAGAAAAGGTCGTAGCAGTAGGTAGATAGTGAGACAGGTAATGGAAGTTCTATGTAGGCACCGCAGGCGGTTGGTGGAACCTTAGTTGGGGAGGACATGCTCATAGTAATGGCTGGAATGGAATAAATGGAATGGTATCGAACACATCAAACACATGGTTTCTATGTGTTTGATACCATTCACTCCATTCCAGCCATTATTATGAGTCATCCTCCCCTCAGCAGCCATCTGAGGTAGGGGAAATGAAATGGAGTGTGGAGTGTATCGTGCTGTGAGCAAAGCAAAGGTCATCTGCAGCGGCAAGCCTCAAAGTCACATTCACACTCTTAATGTCCACCTATCACCTCTCTCTGCCCTCTGCAAGACTGGTCATACACATAGACTCACACGTACTGGACACACTATAGACTCACATGTACTGGACACACTACAGACTCAAATATACTGGACACACTACAGACTCACATGTACTGGACACACTACAGACTCACATGTACTGGACAAACTGTAGACTCACATGTACTGGACAAACTGTAGACTCACATGTACTGGACACACAATAGACTCATACGTCCTGGACAAACTGTAGACTCACATGTACTGGACACACAATAGATTCATACGTCCTGGACAAACTGTAGACTCACATGTACTGGACACACTGTAGACGCACAATGTACTGGACACACTATAGACTCACACGTACTGGACACACTATAGACTCATGTACTCGACACACTATAGACCCAAACGTACTGGACACACAATAGACTCATACGTCCTGGACACACTGTAGACTCACATGTACTGGACACACAATAGACTCACACGTACTGGACACACTATAGACTCACATGTACTGGACACACTATAGACTCACATGTACTGGACAAACTGTAGACTCACATGTACTGGACACACTACAGACTCAAATGTACTGGACACACTACAGACTCACATGTACTGGACAAACTGTAGACTCACATGTACTGGACAAACTGTAGACTCACATGTACTGGACACACAATAGACTCATACGTCCTGGACAAACTGTAGACTCACATGTACTGGACACACAATAGATTCATACGTCCTGGACAAACTGTAGACTCACATGTACTGGACACACTATAGACTCATGTACTCGACACACTATAGACCCACACGTACTGGACACACAATAGACTCATACGTCCTGGACACACTGTAGACTCACACGTACTGGACACACTATAGACTCACATGTACTGGACACACTACAGACGCACATGTACTGGACACACTATAGACTCACATGTACTGGACAAACTGTAGACTCACATGTACTGGACACACAATAGACTCATATGTCCTGGACAAACTGTAGACTCACATGTACTGGACACACTATAGACTCACAATGTACTGGACACACAATAGACTCACACGTACTGGACACACTATAGACTCACATGTACTGGACACACTATAGACTCACATGTACTGGACAAACTGTAGACTCACATGTACTGGACACACAATAGACTCATACGTCCTGGACACAGTGTAGACTCACATGTACTGGACACACTATAGACTCACAATCTACTGGACACACTATAGACTCACACGTACTGGACACACTATAGACTCATGTACTGGACACACTATAGACCCACACGTACTGGACACACAATAGACTCATACGTCCTGGACACACTGTAGACTCACATGTACTGGACACACTATAGACTCACATGTACTGGACACACTATAGACTCATGTACTGGACACACTATAGACTCACACATACTGGACACACTACAGACTCACATGTACTGGACACACTATAGAATCACATGTACTGGACACACTACAGACTCGCATGTACTGGACACACTACAGACTCACACGTACTGGACACACTATAGACTCACACGTACTGGACACACTACAGACTCGCATGTACTGGACACACAATAGACTCATACGTCCTGGACACAGTGTAGACTCACATGTACTGGACACACTATAGACTCACACGTACTGGACACACTATAGACTCATGTACTGGACACACTATAGACTCACACATACTGGACACACTACAGACTCACATGTACTGGACACACTATAGAATCACATGTACTGGACATACTATAGACTCACACGTACTGGACACACTAGAGACTCACATGTACTGGACACACTATAGACTCACACGTACTGGACACACTACAGACTCACACGTACTGGACACACTACAGACTCACATGTACTGGACACAATATAGACTCACATGTACTGGACACACTATAGACTCACACATACTGGACACACTATAGACTCACACGTACAGGACACACTATGGACTCACACATGCTGGAACACTATAGACTCACATGTACTGGACACACTATAGACTCACATGTACTGGACACACTATAGACTCACACATACTGGACACACTATAGACTCACATGTACTGGACACACTATAGACTCACATGTAGTGGACACATTATAGACTCACATGTAGTGGACACATTATAGACTCACATGTACTGGACACACTACAGACTCACATGTACTGGACACAATATAGACTCACATCTACTGGAAATACTATAGACTCACACGTACTGGACACACTATAGACTCACACGTACTGGACACACTATAGACTCACATGTACTGGACACACTATAGACTCACATGTACTGGACACACTATAGACTCACATGTAGTGGACACATTATAGACTCACATGTAGTGGACACACTATAGACTCACATGTACTGGACAGACTGTAGACTCACACGTACTGGACACACTATAGACTCACATGTACTGGACACACTATAGACTCACACGTACAGGACACACTATAGACTCACACGTGCTGGACACACTATAGACTCACACGTACTGGACACACTATAGACTCACATGTACTGGACAGACTATAGACTCACATGTACTGGACACACTATAGACTCACATGTACTGGACACACTATATACTCACACGTACTGGACACACTATAGACTCACATGTAGTGGACACATTATAGACTCCCATGTACTGGACACACTATAGTCTCACATGTACTGGACACACTATAGACTCACACGTACTGGACACACTATAGACTCACATGTACTGGAAACACTATAGACTCACACATACTGGACACACTATAGACTCACATGTACTGGACAGACTGTAGACTCACATGTACTGGACACACTATAGACTCACATGTACTGGACACACTATAGACTCACATGTAGTGGACACATTATAGACTCACATGTACTGGACACACTATAGACTCACATGTACTGGACAGACTGTAGACTCACATGTACTGGACACACTATAGACTGACATGTAAAACACACTGACACCAATAGAGAAACGGGTAAAACTGTCACGTATACTCCCTCTCCGGCCTCTAGGTCATCAGGCTGCTGATTATCCCCCACACCTGTCACCATCGTCTCACACACCAGCGCATCATGACACTCACCTGGACTCCATCACCTCCTTGATTATCTTCCCTATATCTGTCACTCCTCTTGGTTCTTTCCTCAGGTGTTATTGACTCTGTTTCATGCCAGTGCGTTGTTTGTGTTTCGTGTTTTGTTTATTTAATAAAACATTCACTCCCTGTACTTGCTTCCCGACTCTCAGCGCACATCGTTACAAAAACACACTGACACAGATAGAGAAACAGATAAAACACACTGACACAGATAGAGAAACAGGTAAAACACACTGACACAGGTAGAGAAACAGATAAAACACACTGACACAGATAGAGAAACGGGTAAAACACACTGACACAGATAGAGAAACAGATAAAACACACTGACACAGATAGAGAAACAGGTAAAACACACTGACACAGGTAGAGAAACAGATAAAACACACTGACACGGAGAAACAGGTAAAACACACTGACACAGGTAGAGAAACAGGTAAAACACACTGACACAGGTAGAGAAACAGATAAAACACACTGACACGGAGAAACAGGTAAAACACACTGACACAGGTAGAGAAACAGGTAAAACACACTGACACAGGTAGAGAAACAGATAAAACACACTGACACGGAGAAACAGGTAAAACGCACTGACACAGGTAGAGAAACAGGTAAAACACACTGACACAGGTAGAGAAACAGATAAAACACACTGACACGGAGAAACAGATAAAACACACTGACACAGATAGAGAAACGGGTAAAACACACTAACACAGATAGAGAAACAGGTAAAACACACTGACACAGGTAGAGAAACAGATAAAACACACTGACACGGAGAAACAGGTAAAACACACTGACACAGGTAGAGAAACAGGTAAAACACACTGACACAGGTAGAGAAACAGGTAAAACACACTGACACGGAGAAACGGGTAAAACACACTGACACAGACAGAGAAACAGGTAAAACACACTGACACAGACAGAGAAACAGGTAAAACACACGGACACAGGTAGAGAAACAGGTAAAACACACTGACACGGAGAAACAGGTAAAACACACTGACACAGACAGAGAAACAGGTAAAACACACTGACACAGACAGAGAAACAGGTAAAACACACTGACACAGGTAGAGAAACAGGTAAAACACACTGACACGGAGAAACAGGTAAAACACACTGACACGGAGAAACAGGTAAAACACACTGACACGGAGAAACAGGTAAAACACACTGACACAGACAGAAAAACAGGTAAAACACACTGTACAGATGCACATCCTGTTGAGGTGTAATATATCTACTCTGTTGTCGTTGTACATATTTATTTTATCTTTATTTAACCAGGCAAGTCAGTTAAGAACAAACTCTTATTTTCAATGATGGCCTAGGAACAGTGGGTTAACTGCCTGTTCAGGGGCAGAATGACAGATTTGCACCTTGTCAGCTCAGGGATTTGAACTTGCAACCTTTCGGTTACTAGTCCAACCACTAGGCTACCCTGCCGCCCTTTAGCCTGTCATGAAGACGTGTACATAACAGAATGTCCTGTAGCCTGTCATGAAGACGTGTACATAACAGAATGTCCTGTAGCCTGTCATGGAGACGTGTACATAACAGAATGTCCTGTAGCCTGTCATGGAGACGTGTACATAACAGAATGTCCTGTAGCCTGTCATGGAGACGTGTACATCAAAAGGCTGACGTTTTGATTGTGTGTGTTATAGAATATATTTACATGTTAGTCATTTAGCAGACTCTATTATTCAGAGTGACTTACAATAAGTGCGTTCATCTTAAGACACTGTAGCTAGGTGAGACAACAACACATCACAATGGTATCAGGTACATTTTCCCTCAACAAAGTATTTATCAGCAAAGCCAGTGCTAGTGGAGAAAGAGAAGTACCTTTTTTTGGGGTGAGGTTTCAGATGTTTTTGAAAGATGGACAAGGACTCTTCGGAAAGCATTCAGTCCCCTTGACTTTTTCCACATTTTGTTACGTTACAGCCTTATTCTAAAATGGATTAACTACATGTTTTTCAATCAATCTACATTACAATCCTTATTTACATAAGTATTCAGGCCCTTTGCTGTGAGACTCGAAATTGAGCTCAGGCGCATCCTGTTTCCATTGATCATCCTTGATGTCACGTTCTGACCTTAGTTAATTTATTATGTCTTTGTGTTAGTTTGGTCAGGGCGTGAGTTGGGGTGGGTAGTCTATGTTCTTTTTTCTATGTTGTGTTTATGTGTTTGGCCTGGTATGGTTCTCAATCAGAGGCAGGTGTCGTTCGTTGTCTCTGATTGAGAATCATACTTAGGTAGCCTGTTTTTCTCATTTTAGTTGTGGGTGATTGTTTTCTGTCTCTGTGTCTTCACCAGACAGAACTATTTCGTTTTTCGTTTCTGTCTTTCACTTTGTTATTTTGTATTTTCGTGTTCAGTGTCTTTTCATTAAAAATGCCGAACACCTACCACACTGCACATTGGTCCGATCTGTCATACTCTTCGTCAGAGGAAGACACATTTCGTTACACATGAGATGTTTCTACAACTTGATTTGAGTACACCTGTGGTAAATTTAATTGATTTGACATGATTTGGAAAGGCACACACCTGTCTATAAAAGTTCCCACAATTGACAGTGCATGTCAGAGCCAAAACCAAGCCATGAGGTCGAAAGAATTGTCCGTAGAGCTCAGAGACAGGATTGTGTCAAGGCACAGATCTGGGGAAAGTTACCCAAAAAGTGTTGAAGGTCCCCAAGAACACATTGGCCTCCATCATTCTTAAATGGAAGAAGTTTGGAACCACCAAGACTCTTCCTAGAGCTGGCCTCCCGGCCAAACTGAGCATTCGGGGTAGAAGGGCCTTGGTCAGGGAGGAGACCAAGAATCCAATGGTCACTCTGATAGAGCTCTAGAGTTCCTCTGTGGAGATGGGAGAAACTTCCAGAAGGACAACCATCTCTGCAGCACTCCACCAATCAGGCCTTTATGGTAGAGTGGCCAGACGGAAGTCACTCCTCAGTAAAAGGCACGACAGCCCACTTGGAGTTTGCCAAAAGTCACCTAAAGACTCTCAGACCATGAGAAACAGATTATCTGGTCTGATGAAACCAAGATTGAACTCTTTGGCCTGAATGCCAAGCGTCACGTCTGGAGGAAACCTGGCACCATCCCTACGGTCAAGCATGGTGGTGGCAGCATCATGCTGTGGGGATGTTTTCAGCGACAGGGACTGTGCGACTAGTCAGGATCGAGGCAAAGATGAACGGCGCAAAGTACAGAGAGATCCTTGATGAAAACCTGCTCCAGAGCGCTCAGGACCTCAGACTGTGGCGAAGGTTCAGCTTCCAACAGGACAATGACCCTAAGCACACAGTCAAGACAACGCAGGAGTGGCTTCGGGACAAGTCTCTGAATGTACTTGAGTGGCCCAGCCAGAGCCTGGACTTGAACCTGATCGAAAATCTCTGGACAGACCTGAAAATAGCTGTACAGTAACGCTCACCGTCCAACCTGACAGAGCTTGAGAAGATCTGCAGAGATGAATGGGAGAAACTCCCCAAATAGAGGTGTACCAAGCTTGTAGCATCATACCCAAGAAGACTCAAGGCTGTAATCGCTGCCAAAGGTGCTTCAACAAAGTACTGAGTGAAGTGTCTTAATACTTATGTAAATGTGATCGTTCTGTTTTTTATTTGTAAGAAATTAGCAAAATGTTCTAAAAATGTTTTCACATTGTCATTATTGGGTATTGTGTGTAGATTAATAAGGGGAAAATAAAACAATGTAATCAATTTTAGAATGAGGCTGTAACGTAACAAAATGTGGAAAAAGTCAAAGGGTCTGAATACTTTCCAAAGGCACTGTGTATATATATATATTTGTAAGGTTGACAGGTGTGTGGGTGTGTGTTGTGAATCCTCATGAGTGTTAATAGTGAAGGAGTGTCAGTAGAGATAAGAATTGGCTCTCAGTAGATGTATTCTGTTCCTCATATCTATCTCTGTCTCTCTATGACTGTGCTGCTGTTGGGGCAAGGAGGAGCTCACAGACGGACACTATTTCAATCTACAGTAATACACACACCTTTAGGGTGGTTTTACTCTCTCTGTTCACCTGCCCTAAACTGTTATATCAGGCTCTGAGGTCACTGTCAGGTCATGGGGGGGTCTGACACCTGAGTGTCCTTTCACTAACGAATGAGTCATGTCTGGAGGGGGAGGATTGGTGGTGGTCATCCAGTCATCTTCAAAAGGGAATACTTCCTCTAGATAGCCTAGCTACCTGTCCCCTCTCTGCCCCTAGAGCTTAAAACTCCCATGTAATGTCAGTCATGGCTGCCGCTGGCTCAGATTTTTCTAACTAGGAGGCGGGGCTTTCTGGTTGAGTGGGAGGAGTCCTACACATGAAGGCCATTGACTTCCCCATCAGCTCAAAGTCTGTCTGATAACGAGAGAGATAGTGTGGTCCTGGCAGGGGACAGTTGGACTACAGTACACTCCCTTAGTGGATCCCTGTTAGTGATACTAAGAGAGAGAGATAGTGTGGAACTGGCAGGGGACAGTTGGACTACAGTACACTCCCTTAGTGGATCCCTGTTAGTGATACTAAGAGAGAGAGATAGTGTGGTCCTGGCAGGGGACAGTTGGACTACAGTACACTCCCTTAGTGGATCCCTGTTAGTGATACTAAGATAGAGAGATAGTGTGGAACTGGCAGGGGACAGTTGGACTACAGTACACTCCCTTAGTGGATCCCTGTTAGTGATACTAAGATAGAGCCTGTTTGTCCTTGACTCAGGTGAATTAGTAACAGACTCTACTACCAGGGAATGTGCTGAAAAACGAACCACTTCTCACCACTGGTGGACCCCTACACAAAAACACACACAAACACAAACGCACGCACGCACACACACACACACACACACACACACACACACACACACACACACACACACACACACACACACACACACACACACACACACACACACACACACACACACACACACACACACACACACACACACATACCTGGGTGCACGTTTTGGTTGTTGACATAGCACTACACAGCTGATTCAAATAACCAAGCTTTGATAATGTTTCCCAAACTCTCATCTTCACATGACAATGTTACACTAACACAAACAAAGGACCAACCCTACTCAGGAACCAAATCCTAGAGGATGGGTTGGTGCACTGTAGTCAGGGGGGGCCAGGGGGGGGCCCAGGGACGAGTTTGGGAAGCCCTGACCAACATAACCTCTCATTGACAAAGGGTTTATTACAGTCTACCTCTGTGTTTTCTAATCCTCCTCCACCCCATCCTCTCCCTCTCCTCTTCCTCCTCTCCTCTCAGAGTCTCACCCCTGAAGCTCATCATGGCAAATCCCACAATGCACCTGCTGCTGCTCAGCCTCCTCATCGCAACCGTGAGTTTGAGTTGTATACTGTATTACTCTACATACATTAACTCTTACGTTGATATTTGACTGTCACTGTTTGAGGAGTGAGACTTCTCTGGGTTCTGTTCCGGTTTGTTTCTGCAAGGTGAGCTTTGGCTCTGGTTGGCTTGGAAACGAGCCACAGGGCGTTGTGCCGCCCTCTGTGACTTATTAGCGTTACTGAAAGATTGAATGAAGGACAGACGCACAGGCTCACGCAGACCAGACAGTCTCCTTCAGTGGAAATCTGTAGAGTCGGTCAATGAGTAACTGTCCTTCTGCAAGGAGAGAGAGACAGTCTACCGCATGCTGTAGTGTTTTGTCCTTGAGAACACCAAGGGTTTTACATGTTCATTACAGCCCAATACTGGCACACCGGATTCAACTAAACAAGGTGTTCATTTATAGTTGAGTGTTTGAATCAGGAGTGCAAGTACTGGGCTGGTGCAAAAATGTGCAACTCTAGAGCTTTTCAACGACTGGAGTCCAGGAACACTGGTCTACTGTATATTCATCACGTGTTGTGATAGGCTGCTGGGAAAGGCCTGGAGAAGGGACCACTGGAGAACAAGGTTCTAGATGTACCAGAGGGGACACCTGTACCCTACGCCCTCTACCAGGTAACACACACACACACCTGTCCCCTTAATTTCTGGTCTTTGTATTAATACATTCTCCCTCCGTCTGCAGTTCCAAGCGTCCCACCTCGAGGTTGATGGGTTCAGATTGACAGGAGAGACTGAAGGAAAGATCAGCATCTCAGAGGACGGCTGGCTCTACCTGGAACAGACCCTGGACTGGGTCCACACACAGACACATACTCTGGAGGTGACACACACACACACACACAAACACACACACACACACACACACACAAACACACACACAAACACACACACACACACACACACACACACACACACACACACACACGCACGCACACACAAACACACACACACACACACACACACACACTGTAGAAGTTAACACACTCTGTAGAAGATAACACACTAGAAGTTAACACACACACTGTAGAAGATTACACACACACACACACACACACACACACACACACACACACACATACACACACACACACTGTAGAAGTTAACACACACTGTAGAAGATAACACACACTGTAGAAGTTAACACACACTGTAGAAGTCAACACACACTATAGAAGATAACACACACACACACTGTAAAAGATAACACACACATACACTGTAGAAGTTAACACACACACTGTAGAATTTAACACACACTGTAGAAGATAACACACACACACACTGTAGAAGTTAACACACACACTGTAGAAGTTAACACACACTGTAGAAGTTAACACACACACACTGTAGAAGATAACACACACTGTAGAAGATAACACACACACACACTATAGAAGTTAACACACACTGTAGAAGTTAGCACACACACACACTGTAGAAGATAACACAAACACACACAGTATAAGTTAACACACACAGTAGAAGTTAGCACACACTGTAGAAGTTAACACACACTGTAGAAGTTAACACACACTGTAGAAGATAACACACACTATAGAAGTTAACACACACACACTGCAGAAGTTAACACACACTGCAGAAGATAATACACACACACACTGTAGAAGTTAACACACTGTAGAAGATAACACACACTGTAGAAGTTAACACACACACACTGTAGAAGTTAACACACACTGTAGAAGTTAACACACACACACACTGTAGAAGTTAACACACTGTAGAAGATAACACACACTGTAGAAGTTAACACACACACATACACACTGTAGAATTTAACGCACACTGTAGAAGATAACACACACTGTAGAAGTTAACACACACTGTAGAGGTTAACACACACACTGTAGAAGATAACACACACACACAGACTGTAGAAGTTAACACACACAGACACACTGTAGAAGATAACACTCAGACACATACTGTAGAAGTTAACACACACAGACACACACTGTAGAAGTCCACACACACACTGTAGAAGTTAACACACACACACACACACACTGTAGAGTTAACAGACACACACTGTAGAAGTTAACACACACAGACACACACTGTAGAAGTTCACACACACACACACTGTAGAAGTTCACACACACACACACACACACACACTGTAGAAGTTCACACACACACACACACACACACACACACACACACACACACACACACACACACACACACACACACACACACACACACACACACACACACACTGTAGAAGATAAGACACACTGTAGAAGTTAACACACACTGTAGAAGTCAACACACACTATAGAAAATAACACACACACACACTGTAAAAGATAACACACACATACACTGTAGAAGTTAACACACACACTGTAGAATTTAACACACACTGTAGAAGATAACACACACACACACACTGTAGAAGTTAACACACTGTAGAAGATAACACACACACACTGTAGAAGTTAACACACACACACTGTAGAAGATAACACACACTGTAGAAGATAACACACATACACACACACTATAGAAGTTAACACACACTGTAGAAGTTAGCACACACACACACTGTAGAAGATAACACAAACACACACAGTATAAGTTAACACACACAGTAGAAGTTAACACACACTGTAGAAGTTAACACACACTGTAGAAGAAAACACACACTGTAGAAGACAACACACACACACATTGTAGAAGTTAACACACACTGTAGAAGTTAACACACACACACACACACACTGTAGAAGATAACACACACTGTAGAAGTTAACACACACACACTGCAGAAGTTAACACACACTGCAGAAGATAATACACACATACACTGTAGAAGTTAACATACTGTAGAAGATAACACACACTGTAGAAGTTAACACACACACACTGTAGAAGTTAACACACACTGTAGAAGTTAATACACACACACACTGTAGAAGTTAACACACTGTAGAAGATAACACACACTGTAGAAATTAACACACACACATACACACTGTAGAATTTAACGCACACTGTAGAAGATAACACACACTGTAGAAGTTAACACACACTGTAGAGGTTAACACACACACTGTAGAAGATAACACACACACACAGACTGTAGAAGTTAACACACACAGACACACTGTAGAAGATAACACTCAGACACATACTGTAGAGGTTAACAAACACACACACACACACACTGTAGAAGTTAACACTCACAGACACACACTGTAGAAGTTAACACACACAGACACACACTGTAGAAGTTAACACACACACACTGTAGAAGTTGACACACACAGACACACACTCTAGAAGTTAACACACACACACACACACAATAGAAGTTAACACTCACAGACACACACTGTAGAAGTTAACACACACAGACACACACTGTAGAAGTTCACACACACACACACACTGTAGAAGTTAACACACACAGACACACACTGTAGAAGTTAACACACACACACTGTAGAAGTTAACACACTGTAGAAGATAACACACACTGTAGAAGTTAACACACACACACTGTAGAAGTTAACACACACTGTAGAAGTTAACACACACACACTGTAGAAGTTAACACACTGTAGAAGATAACACACACTGTAGAAGTTAACACACACACATACACACTGTAGAATTTAACGCACACTGTAGAAGATAACACACACTGTAGAAGTTAACACACACTGTAGAGGTTAACACACACACTGTAGAAGAGAACACACACACACAGATTGTAGAAGTTAAGACACACAGACACACTGTAGAAGATAACAAACACACACACACACACACACACACACACACACACACACACACACACACACACACACACACACACACACACACACACACACACTGTAGAAGTTAACACTCACAGACACACACTGTAGAAGTTAACACACACAGACACACACTGTAGAAGTTAATACACACACACTGTAGAAGTTGACACACACAGACACACACTCTAGAAGTTAACACACACACACACACACACACACACACAATAGAAGTTAACACTCACAGACACACACTGTAGAAGTTAACACACACAGACACACACTGTAGAAGTTCACACACACACACACACACACACACACACACACACACACACACACTGTAGAAGTTAACACACACACACACACTGTAGAAGTTCACACACACACACACACACACACACACACACACACACACACACACACACACACACACACACACACACACACACACACACACACACACTGTAGAAGTTAACACACACACACACACTGTAGAAGTTAACACACACAGACACACACTGTAGAAGTTAACACACACGCACTGTAGAAGTTAACACACAGACACACACTGTAGAAGTTAACACACACACACACACTGTAGAAGTTAAAAACTTCTTCAGGATCGGTGGGTCCCTTGCGGGACTGTTGAGCTAACGTAGGCTAATGCGATTAGTATGAGGTTGTAAGTAAGAAGAACATTTCCCAGGACATAGACATATCTGATATTGGCAGAAAGCTTACATTTTGCACTGTCCAATTTACAGTAGCTATTACAGTGAAACCATGCTATTGTTTGAGAGTGCACAGTTTTGAACATGAAAAGTTATTAATAAACCAATTAGGCACATTTGGGCAGTCTTGATACAACATTTTTAACTGAAATACAATGGTTCATTGGATCAGTCTAAAACTTTGCACATACACTTCTGTCATCTAGTGGCCAAAATCTAAATTGCAGTTGGAATAAAACATGATGGTCTTTCTCTTGCATTTCAAAGGTGATGGTACAAAAAAATACAAAATAACGTTTTTTTTTTTGTATTATCTTTTACCGTATCTATAGTGTTATATTCTCTTACATTCCTTTCACATTTCCACAAACTTCAAAGTGTTTCCTTTCAAATGGAATCAAGAATATGCATATCCTTGCTTCAGGGCCTGAGTTACAGGCAGTTAGATTTGGCTATGTCATTTTAGGCAAAATTTTAAAAAATGGGTCCGATCCTGAAGAGGTTTTAAACACACACAGACAAACACTATAGTAGTTAACATACACAGACAAACACTATAGTAGTTAACATACACAGACCACACAATGTAGTAGTGTTACAGGAATTAAATTCCTCTGTTTTAATACCCAATTAAAATCAAACACTCTGTCAATTCATAAGGATTTGTATGACCCTTATTTGTATAAAATTGATAGAGCCCAGTCTTAAAGTCAACCAGCAGCTTTTATTCACGAGAGTACTGCTCCTTACACATTTACCACAGGTTATAAACTGAAAATGACGTCATTAGTTTTAGTACCAGCCCGTGTCATCTCCGCTCTAGTACAAAGGCTGTATGGTTCTCACATCGTCTCTCCCTATTAAGATGATATATGACCGAGCCTAGGCCAGCTGGTGTAGATAAGCCTTCTAGCCAGTCTGGCTATAAGTTCATTCATTTCTACCATGGTACAGACAGTCATTGTTCTAATTCTTGATTATATTTGCACACATTACATTCAGTACTAAGATTAAAAATACAATTCATGCATATACAGTAACATAATAGTATTCTGATTAGTACATATACAGTAACATAATAGTATTCTGATTAGTACATAAACAGTAACTGATTAGTCAGTCCTGATTGAAATGCATACATAATTAGTCATCATTGATAAAAATTCCCTTAACAAGTAGTTAACATACACAGACAAACACTATAGTAGTTAACATACACAGACAAACACTATAGTAGTTAACATACACAGACCACACAATGTAGTCGTTAATATACACAGACCACACAATGTAGTAGTTAACATACACAGACCACACACTATAGTAGTTAACGTACACAGACCACACACTGTAGTAGTTAACATACACAGACCACATACTATAGTAGTTAACATACACAGACCACACACTATAGTAGTTAACGTACACAGACCACACACTGTAGTAGTTAACATACACAGACCACATACTATAGTAGTTAACATACACAGACCACACAATGTAGTAGTTAACATACACATACCACACAATGTAGTGGTTAACATACACATACCACACAATGTAGTAGTTAACATACACAGACCACACACTATAGTAGTTAACATACACAGACCACACAATGTAGTAGTTAACATACACATACCACACACTATAGTAGTTAACATACACAGACCACACAATGTAGTAGTTAACATACACAGACCACACAATGTAGTAGTTAACATACACAGACCACACAATGTAGTAGTTAACATATACAGACCACACAATGTAGTGGTTAACATACACAGACCACACAATGTAGTAGTTAACATATACAGACCACACAATGTAGTAGTTATTAACATACACAGACCACACACTATAGTAGTTAACATACACAGACCACACACTATAGTAGTTAACGTACACAGACCACACACTGTAGTAGTTAACGTACACAGACCACACACTGTAGTAGTTAACATACACAGACCACACACTATAGTAGTTAACGTACACAGACCACACACTGTAGTAGTTAACATACACAGACCACATACTATAGTAGTTAACATACACAGACCACACAATGTAGTGGTTAACATACACATACCACACAATGTAGTAGTTAACATACACAGACCACACAATGTAGTAGTTAACATACACAGACCACACAATGTAGTAGTTAACATATACAGACCACACAATGTAGTAGTTATTAACATACACAGACCACACACTATAGTAGTTAACACACACAGACAAACACTATAGTAGTTAACATACAGGTGATACAAGTTAGTATTTGATGTCCATCCATGTCATGGATGTGGACAGACAGGTGGAAACTGCCCACTAGGGGCAACAGTGAGTGCTGTTACCTTCAAGTAGGTTTGGGCATTGTGGACGGGGATGGTGGATGGGCGTAAGCATCTGCCTCTGATTCAAATCAAATCAAATCAAAGTGTATTTGTCACACGTGCCGAATACAACAGGTGACCTTACAGTGAAATGCTTACCTACAGGCTCTAACCAATAGTGCGAAAAAAAAGTTGTGTGTGTGTAGGTAAGTAAAGAAATAAAACAGTAAAAAGACATTTGAAAATAAGAGTAGCAAGGCTATATACAGACACCGGTTAGTCAGGCTGATTGAGGTAGTATGTACATGTAGGTATCGTTAAAGTGACTATGCATATATGATGAACAGAGAGTAGCAGTAGCGTAAAAGAAGGGTTGGTGGGTGGTGGGACACAATGCAGTTCTCCTCTTCTCCTCTTAGCCAATGTGTGGGAGCACTGGTTGGTCGGGCCAATTGAGGTAGTATGTACATGAATGTATAGTTAAAGTGACTATGCATATATGATAAACAGAGTAGCAGCAGAGTAAAAGAGGGGTTGGGGGAGGCACACAATGCAAATAGTCCGGGTAACCATTTTGGTTACCTGTTCAGGAGTCTTATGGCTTGGGGGTAAAAACTGTTGAGAAGCCTTTTTGTCCTTGACTTGGCACTCCGGTACTGCTTGCCATGCGATAGTAGAGAGAACAGTCTGTGGCTGGGGTCTTTGACAATTGTTAGGGCCTTCCTCTGACACCGCCTGGTGTAGAGGTCCTGGATGGCAGGCACCTTAGCCCCAGTGATGTACTGGGCCGTACGCACTACCCTCTGTAGTGCCTTGCGGTCGGAGGCCGAGCAATTACCGTACCAGGCAGTGATGCAACCGGTCAGGATGCTCTCGATGTTGCAGCTGTAGAACCTTTTGAGGATCTCAGGACCCATGCCAAATCATTTTAGTTTCCCGAGCGGGAATAGGCTTTGTCGTGCCCTCTTCACAACTGTCTTGGTGTGTTTGGACCATTCTAGTTTGTTGTTGATGTGGACACCAAGGAATTTGAAGCTCAAAACCTGCTCCACTACAGCCCCGTCGATGAGAATGGGGACGAGCTCGGTGGTCCTTTTCCTGTAGTCCATAATCATCTCCTTAGTCTTGGTTACGTTGAGGGATAGGTTGTTATTCTGGCACCACCCGGCCAGGTCTCTGACCTCCTCCCTATAGGCTGTCTCGTCTATGTCGGTGATCAGACACAGACGATGGTGTCGTCTGCAAACTTAATGATGGTGTTGGAGTTGTGCCTGGCCATGCAGTCGTGGGTTAACAGGGAGTACAGGAGGGGACTGAGCACGCACCCCTGGGGAGCTTCAGTGTTGAGGATCAGCGTGGCAGATGTGTTGCTACCTACCCTCACCACCTGGGGCGGCCCGTCAGGAAGTCCAGGATCCAGTTGCAGAGGGAGGTGTTTAGTCCCAGGTTCCTTAGCTTAGTGATGAGCTTTGAGTGTACTATGGTGTTGAACGCTGAGCAGTAGTCAATGAATAGCATTCTCATATAGGTGTTCCTTTTGTCCAGGTAGGAAAGGGCAGTGTGGAGTGCAATAGAGATTGCATTATCATTCCAAAGGTTGCATGTTCAAATCCAGCAATAGAAAGTTGTTTCAGATTTTTTTTAAATTAAGCCTATCCCAAACCTTAACCCTTACCTTAACCATTCAGAGTTAATGTCTAACCTTAACCCTTACCTTAACCATTCAGAGTTAATGTCTAACCTTAACCCTTACCTTAACCATTCAGAGTTAATGTCTAACCTTAACCCTTACCTTAACCATTCAGAGTTAATGTCTAACCTTAACCCTTACCTTAACCATTCAGAGTTAATGTCTAACCTTAACCCTTACCTTAACCATTCAGAGTTAATGTCTAACCTTAACCCTTACCTTAACCATTCAGAGTTAATGTCTAACCTTAACCCTTACCTTAACCATTCAGAGTTAATGTCTAACCTTAACCCTTACCTTAACCATTCAGAGTTAATGTCTAACCTTAAGAATTTGGAGTTAATGCCTAAGCTTAACAATTCTGACTTAATGCCTAAACTTAACCTTAAACACATCCAAATTTGACATTTGGAACAACTTGGATGAACGTCTAATTCTGATGTGAGACTGTGAGAGCTGGTAGGACACACACACAGACACACACACACAGACATACACACACTGTCGATTCACAGATCTGACAAGTACCTGCATGCACACACATACACAATGGCATTTAGTATAGACCCACACACACATCCCAGCTTCATGTTGTTGTTGTTGTTGTTGTTGTTGTTGTAGCTGGAGGCCTTAGTGGGTTCAGAACCAGTAGAAGGTCCAGTCATCATCACCATCAACGTGTTGGATGTCAACAACCACGCCCCGTCCTTCAACCAGACTGACTACATCGGCATCGTCAAGGAACGTACCCCCGCAGGTCTGTCTGCCTGTCACTCTGTCTGTCACTCTGTCTGACTGACTGTTTGTCTGTCTGTGTGTGTGTGTTCATTATGTGTGTGTGTGTGTTGTAGGTGTTCCATTTGCGCGTGTGTTTGCTACTGACCTGGACGACCCAGAGTCTCCCAACGCCCATCTGAGTTACACCCTGGTCTCCCAGATCCCCAACAGAGACAACACCCTGTTCTTCCAGATCAACAGCAACACAGGAGAGATTTCTACTACTGCCGAGGGTAACACACACACACTCCCGGAGATCCTCAAAGTGCACACACATAGATCATCCCAGATGTTGTGGTCTCTAATCTCATCCTGTATGAGTGCTAATCTGTGAGTTCTGCATCCTTTAATCTCACACCAGCCCAGATCACCACAACTCAACTCTCATGCTCCAGATTAACACATCAGATTAACACATGCTTGGTGTCAGATTGACCACGTGATTATATTACTGATTACAGCTGTGTGTGTGTGTGTGTTCCTGCAGGAGAGCGTCTGCTGAAGGCCAGAGAAAGTGTTATTCATTCCAGAGGAGGGGACTTCAGTGATTCTCTGAAGAAGAGGTTTGATGACTACTGCACCCCCACAGGGGACATCCCTTATGAACTCAACCCCTTCTACAGCTGTGTGCA